>NW_023276806.1:47281232-47581232 GCF_003668045.3 Cricetulus griseus | reverse complement strand
GGCTTCTGGTGGACTACCCTGACTAACCATTCAAAAGGAGATTTCTCATGCCTGGTATCGGATTTTGTTAATCTGCAGTTCTTGTGGGAATATCGTTAATCCTAGTGTCATAACTTCCTTTAATATGTGTGTGTGTGTGTGTGTGTGTGTGTGTGTGTGTGTGTGTGTGTGTGTGTATGTGTGTGCACTTATATGTATTGTATATGATTTTAGGTAAGCATGTACAAAACAAATCCATGAGGCTTTCTCAAACAACCCTGGTGACATTTGTCCTTTTTCCCTCCTTCTGTATTGACCTCCCTATTGTGTTCCTATTTGGAACCACCCTTCCCATTCCCAATTCATATCACCTGTATCATGCTGTTCTCTTACTGTTTCAATTCTACCTGTTGACACAGTAACGAACCATGTCATGGGCTTGTGTGTGGCTGTGAGACATGTTTGAACTTTAGGCTGGACTTTGCTCTTTGCTTGCTGCGTCACCCTTCTCAGTTGCTTCCCCTTATAGGTTATGTTTTTCGTATTTATGAAAGAAGACTTGTATAATAACTACCTCACAGGTGATGTGAGGTAGCAGAGTAAATGGTACTTTTGAAAGTGCTTAGTAAACAGTAATATTCATTAGGAGCAATAATTAGGTCGATTAATTTTTTCTTCAGCAAGTTATTTAATATCAGACTCTTTGTCAAGTTAAATCTTTGAAAACAGATGCAATTGTATAATGAATTTTTATTGAATCAAGAAGTTAGAGTCTGTTGTAGTGGTACACTCCTTTAATCCCAGAACTAGGGAGGCCGAAGCAGCTTGATCCCTGTGAGTTTGAGGCCAGCCTGGTCTACATAGTAGTAAGACAGCCAGAGCTACATAGTGAGGCCCCATTTTGAAAAAGTAAACAAACAAAAATGTTACATAATCATAGTAATTTTCATATTTTCCTTTATTTCCTGTTTGCTAAGCAACTTTTACAATTTTTGATTATCTTTACTAAATGATACAACAAAGGGGGATGGTTGTGAATGATTTGTTTTGGGTATAATTGTTAGAATTTTTGATTTCAAAAAAGACAATGAAACTCTAGTTGAAAATATGGTTTTTTTTGGTTTTGTTTTGTTTGTGTATTTCTAGCAGAACACCCAAAACATGAGAGCTATGTTTGTGCTGTGGCTGGTCTGGACACTTAGAACGTTCTACTAGTAATTGTACCTAATCTTTATATGTTCACGATAGTTTCACTTTTTCCCTTGTTCTGTTCTGGGATAAGAAATTTTTTTATTAATTTTTAATTATAGCTAAGTGTAATAATATATCAGATGCAAATTCTGGTAGCTCCTTTGAATCACTTATATATAGCAGAGTGTTTTCATCAGTTTGTACCTCTCTTCCTGAGACAGATGTTGGTATCAGAACAACCACACTGTATAGATAGATCAATTATTTCAGGAACTCAGAGATGCTGGGCCTTTTTCAAGAACATGAGATCATACATCTCAAGTAAATCCAGCACTGCTATAATATTTTTCACCTCAAGTGGCACTCAAGGTCAAAGTTACCAATTAAATTTTAACACTTAGATTTAAAATTTTCCTTCTATCTGGTATTGGAGATTTAAGATTGATTTTTTGTTTGTATGCAGTATATCGGTATGCCACAGCATGTGGTCTTTTCACCGAGTTCATATTTTTAGACTGTTGTAAAATTGGCATACATTCGTGGAACTCATAACCTCTTGTATTTGAGTCCACAGTCATTAACTTTAAAAATATTGAGCCTTTTTATTTTTTTTTCTATCTAAAGATTAGACAGAGAGGATGGGAAATGTTTTGGTAGCTCTCTCTCCTCTGAGCATAAGCAGCTTATGTGTACTGTTATATAATGCTTGCCTAATAAATGATCAGATAAGGGCTAAGTGGATGAATCCTTTCAGGGAGTAAATGCTTATGTGCTCATTGTTGCCTTCTTCATTATAGAAATGATAGCCATGACTTGGATAGACTATATTCTTATACCCTTAGGAGTTGTCTTAACCATGATCTTAACCAGTGATGATCATGTTTTCCTGCAGATGAGTTGGACAGATATTCATGCTCTTCCTGTCTTTATATGAAGAGAGAATTCAAGTAATCTGTCACTATCAATACATGTCTCATGTGACATTAAACATAGCCAAATTGTGAGCTTTAAAAACAACATGGTCTTTCCCAGTAATATTTATATTCTAGGTAGGAACAAGATAGATAAAAACACCAGGTTTCAGTTGCATAGATTCATATATATATATATATATATATATATATATGAATATATAATGTATAATATATATGTATAATAATACATATATATATGTATATATAATGAGTTGTAAGGAAATATAACATTGTGTACTATTCTACATATAGATCCTTTGGACTATGGCATAACATAGTGTCTTATAAAATAGTCTCACAAACATAGGAAAATATTTTTAATTATATAATCCATGCAAATAAGCTAAATGAAATTAGAAAAGATAAGAAACTGTGGGCTCAGATTACTTTTAAACCGATTCATGTGTAGATGTTTTACATTTATGTAAATAAACATTTCGTTATACTGGCTTATGGTATTGAATTTAATATAGTTTTCCTTGGTGCTTTAATTTAAAAGGATTGCATTCCAAATATAAATAGAATTGCTGACTTCCTTTACATTTGATTTTTATACAGAACACTTATTCAATAGAGAAATCCTACATTTTAGTTTCCAAGTAGAAACTAGTGATGCGAAAAAAAATCCTAGCAGTATTTTTTAAATTATGGCTCTAAAAGCTTATTTTTAAAATGATCCTTTTCTAAAATGTGGGTAACAAATCTACCTTCTTGACGATTTTTGTGAGCGAGCCTTTGTCTGCTATCAACAAGAAACAAATTCCGTAGATTGCCATATTTCCATAGTAATCAGTCATTCCTACTTCTATCTTTTCTGTCATCTCTAAATCTAATTTTTCATCAAATATATAAAGCCTATCCTAAATGGTGGGAGTATAATTGTAAACCTGTAAAAATACATTTCTCATTGTGAGAAATAAACTTGAAAAAATAAAATGGGGCAAGGAGAAGCCCGTGATTAAGATTCATTGCAGAGGAATGAGAAATCCAAGCTGTGAACGAAGCTGGAGAGTGTGCTCTGGTTTCTAAAATAGCTGATTTCCCTCCAAGCGTCTATTAAACTATGAACAATAGACTAGTTTTTCACTGAGGCAGTTGATCCCCTTGTAGTTATTTTTCAGGACTACCTTTCTAATTCCCTTTGCCAGGATAACAGACTTCTGAAATGAACATCACAGCACCTGGCTCACGTCTCTTTTGGTTTGAGGATTTATTTCTCCTTTTCAGGGCTCATTCTGAGTTCACAAAGAACCACTACTGCTTTCTGGCAGGTCTGCACATGCCTTGCCAAGCCTGTCTTTCATACAACACAGGTACCTCTAGAATAGGAACAAAGGGGAAGTGAATATTCATAGATATACACAGGGGGTCCTTTTAGATGGCAAATAGTATCGGTAATGTGATTATTGAGATAACAAAGTATTTGTGCTATAATATACAGAATCTACTTAAGGGTCACTTACAAACTTGTAGCATCATCTTATTGACAATGTTATCTTTAGAAGATAAGTATGCATCTATTGAATGTTTAGAAAAGCATTCCAAAAAGGAATGTGAGCTTCTTTGAACATTTATCATTGATAAAATGTTCTTTGCTTAGAAGATGAGATGTGACCCATGTCTTCTTCTCTGTATCTGTGGCCATGATAGTTAACTACTGCTCCGCATAAGAAGACAAACTGTGTGCCATGAAATACTAGATAAAAATAGAAATTTCAGAAATTTGTTATAGGTCAACCACTTCTGAGAGCCAGATAATCTCATTTCAGAACTGAGGTCCCAACTGTTAGATGAAAGAAACCAATTGTATCAAAACTTATTACTCTCCAATAACAGTATTTGGAGTAATATCTAACTGCTCCTAGGAGAGAAGCTATTGACAAATTAGTTTATGATTATATTATTACCACAGTTCTATTTACAAGTAGGTTTATCACTTTAACTGGAACATGGGAGTATTGTTTGTAAAATTTCGGTCAAAACAGCATATTAGTTAGTAGTTGTTTTTTAACATTATCAAATTGATTTTTTAATTTGAAAAGAAAAGCTTACATTAGGTTCTTAACATTTGTTTTTACAGATCGTTTGTTCCTTTGGGAGACTAACACTTTTTTTCTGCATAGCTCAAAGTAATACAGGGACATTTCCTCGCTTTTTGTGAACATTTTTTTTTTTTAGAAGAATGAGGAATAAAACATAACATGCTTAACAGCAATACTGTTCAGCTTATGATGAGCTGCCCAAGCCTATGGTATAGTTTTCGGAAAGGGATAGTCGACAGTCTCTGGAGAAGAATTCATTATTGATGGAAGCAAGACATAGCAAGAGGAAACAAAAGCTTACCATCTGTATTAGTCATTTCAGTAGATTTACAGATTTTAAATGAGATTAAGTAATATGGATCTTTAGCCTTTGCTTGTGAGAAACACAATTCAAAAAGTTTAAGGAAGAGGGAGGCCAGCACACCAGTAGAGGTAAGGGGTCACTCCAGAGTGCTTGGTTCAATCAGAATTTTATCCAAGGGCTCAATGGGAAACCTTCTGAGTTCCGTTTCCCCACGGTGTTGCAGCTCTTCTCTTCTGATTTCCTGTCATCGGGAGCCCCAGGCTGGTTAGTCTCATTTCCAAGCAAAGATGTTCACGTGTAGTTCTCATTGTTCACTGTCCCGGTAGCCAGTGAATCCAGAGAAAGCAAAGTGCTTCTTCTTCTCCAGTATGCTAAGAATCTAAGGAGAACTTCAGTTGTTCTGGTCTTGACCAGGTTTTCATCCTGGCAGTACCGCCTGTAGTCAGCATCCTCTGTGGTGGACAGCCTAGTTTCTGTGCCCCTCTTCCATGAGGGAGAAATGGGGAAGTGGGGTGACAACCTATCTGCATAGACTTTTTGTCCTATCTCCCCTCCTCCCCTCTCCCCTCCCCTCCTTCCTTCATGTTCTATGTATGCAGAATTGAGAAGGTAAAAGGAGGAGAAAACAACATTTCTCAGACATTTCATCTTCTACACTCTTCTTTTACTACTTGTAGGTCTTCTAAAGTAAATAAAGAGGCAGAGAAGACCAATAGACCCTGATCCAAATGGTAGCTTTAGCTGACAGCAAAGCCAAGAGCGAAGCAGTTCTCTTGTCTCATGCTTGTTTTTCTGACCGTGTCCTGGAACCTGAACATAAAGCCGGCATTCTCCTATGAACACAGATACTGGCCTTTTAGAAGGCAGTAGTTCTTTGTTCCACTATTACTTACTCAGTGTTAGTACAGATTGGTCCATTTGATTAGAAAACAGAGCAAACAAGATCCTCAAGTATCATGCTTTGTGGGGACAAACGGGAAGATGGTGTCCTAAGCCCTGGAAGGGTCAGGAAGGAAAACCATAGACATAGATGCATTGCATTTAGGCCATAGCCTGTAGCTATGACAGAAAGCAAATAAGAAGGAAAGGTAAGGGCAGATCATAAATAACTTTTTCTCTGTTAATCAGTGTGTGTGTGTGTGTGTGTGTGTGTGTGTGTGTGTATCAGAGAACTTCTACAGTAGATTTCTATATGACTTTTTCTAAAGACCTTCAGTGTTATTTTCAACATACATTCTCCTTTACCTTGACCTACCCTCCCTCCTATGAACTTAACCCTTTCCATTTCATTATTCCTTCCATTTTCACTTATAACAGAGTTTCCCAAGGCTGTGGTTTAGAGGTCAGCATAGATGTATCTCCTCTAAGATGGGAATAAGTAGCAACTATTTTATTGTGCTACAATGAAGGTCAAATTAATTAATAGTTGAAGCCCTTTCCCAGAATACTAGTTAGCTCATAGTGATTTGTCAGTGATGACCATCCCTAATGCATATACACATCTGTACTGTTTCTATACAGGTGTGTATCAGGTTGCCCAAAGTAGAACCTTATAGTTTCTATGACTCTGCCATCTGAGCTTGGCTTAGCTCAGGTTTCTCTGACAAATCTCATTTAGCATGTAAGTTGATGCTAGATGACATCTGGAGGCTCAGGTGGGGGAGGGTCCGTTTTCAAGTCAAGTATCTGGAAGCAGCATCCCATTCCCTTTAGACAATTGAACTAAAGGCTCCAGTATTTACCACACATGGCCAGACGCTGCTGCTAATTCTTTGTTGTGTGAACTTCACTTTGTTGTGTGGATGTTTATTTCACCAGAGCATGCAAACCAAGAAGGCAGTAGGGCATTCTAGCAATTAAAGCCTTACAGGACATATTCATAGGAGTGAACCTGCATCATGGATTCTTGAGTTTAAGTAGTTTAAGTCATGCAGTATATGGTGGATGCCAAACTTATTCATACTGTCTGAGCCTGAAGTGCCTCTAAAAGATCTGTGCACCCTACTATCTTTGAATAAGGAAAGCTTATTTCCCAATGCTTAATTGCATAGGACAGTGAAAATTAGTAGTTGGATCTGGTCTGTTTTGCAGAGTTCATTAGTGACTGCTGTTACAAAGCAGATTCATGGCTGATTTTATTTTATGCATTGTTAATTTTGAAAATGTTAATCTCAAATTGCTACAGTATTTCAATTAATTTGGACGATTAAAACTTAGCACCAGAAGAATCCTTTGCAAAAGATAAGGCAGCTAATTAGAGGCTCTGAAACAAACAACTGGTAGACCCTGGCTCAGAAACAAGCTGGGTGGATGACTCTGGCAGAGCTCACTCTGCTGAACAGTTTTGAAGTCGAAAGGATGATTTCTGGCAGGCTGCATAGTGCAGTTGAGTTTTGAAAAAGAGATTTTAAGCCATTAACTGTTTAATATATAATTTAAAATATGATACAGTTCTGAAAATGGCTTTATGTTTATTTTTGCTTTGTTATTTTTTGAGTAACAATAACAGGGACAGAAATGCAAACAATTATTTATTGTTCAGTTATGAGTTAAAGGTGTGAGGTAGACTTTAAAATAATTTGACTTTCTTTAATTAACTAAACTTCTGCATTCGAAAGCTTATTGTGAAAATTTCAGAAAACATGAGGGAAATTCTCTAAAAAGCACCCTGAAGAAATATGTAAAATCCACTCACACAAGTGATCCCTCCCCCTTACAGTTTGTCCTAGTGCTTCTTTTCTTTGTGCAGAGTAACATGCGTGCAAAATGTCTTAGGGTTTTTATTGCTGTGAAGAGACTCCATGGCCATGGCAACAATTATAAAGAAAACAATGAATTTAGGTGGCTCGCTTACAGTTTCAGAGGTTCAGTCCATTATCATCATGGAGCATGGTGGTGTGCAGGCAGACATGTGCTGGGAGCAGCTGAGAGTGCTCCATCTTGCAGGCAACAGGAAGTCAACTGACACACTGGGTGATATTCTGATCATGTGAAACCTCAAAGCCCACCCCCACAGTGATACATGCCCATCAACAAGGTCATACCTCCTAATAGGTGCCACTCCCTTTGGGGACCATTTTCTTTCAAGCTACCACACAAAATGTCTATACTTTTTCAAGGTTTGGTGTTCTGCTTTTATCACTTTGTTTCCTGAACATATTTGTTCAACAATTTGCCAATTATTCAGGCTTGGGATTAAGTTTAAAGGATGAACAAAATGTGTTCTCACTTCAAGAGAACTGTCAAGAGAGCAATAGTAGTATTGAAGTTTGGAAATGCAAGAGACTGTGAGGGGTACATGGTGATCAGGGGATGAGTTCTAAACTTGAGATGTACAGCACAAGTAGAAGTTTGATGAAAATAAAGTGGATGTAAGATAAATGTGGTTGTAGGGAACAGCTCTGGCCAAGGCCCGGAGGTGTTACAAGCACAGAATGGTAGAGGGAGAGCTGTGTTTAAGAAACAGGGCAAGGTATTTTTTATACCACACCAGGAAATTAAGAGTCGAGTATATCCTGAGGAGCCTGCTGAGCCTTGGAAGAGTTGAAACTAGAAAAGTAACATGATCAGCTAGGTTGAAAAGACCATCCTAGCCAGAGTTTGAGGGGAGTCTTGAATTATTAAAAGCTCTTCAAAAATATGGAGCAATTTTTGCCTGATCTAGTTTCTATTATAAAAATAAAAGGACATGAGCGTATGCAGCCATATGGTTGATTGCTATTATAGAATAGAGTCATGAAGGTGGAGTTTCTGGGTCAGTGCAGATAAATGCTCAGATAGTAGTGTCTGGGAGAATATGTATGCATGCACCAAAACTGCTTTTATTATTAATTGCATTATATCTCCATTGTTATTAGCTTAGGAAGACATGTCATATGCTTTTGATATTTTGACACCATGCTCATTTTGCTATAAGTCATTTGATAGGAATATAGTAATGTCTTGAAACTTATGCAACAGATGTTTCTCAACTTTATAATGGTAAATCTACTGTAAGTTCAAAATATCATGAAGTCAAAAATGCACTTAATGTACCAGGCATCATAGTTTTCTTTCTAACCCACTATACTATCTCATCTTTGAGTCTGTGTGTGTGTGTGTGTGTGTGTGTGTGTGTGTGTGTGTGTGTGTGTGTGATATCTGTCTGTCTGTCTGTGTTATCCTGGGGACCAAACTTCAGGTCTTACACTAGCAGGCAAGTGCCCTATAAGTATCAGTTGTTTATCCTCATGATTGTAACCAACTGGAACTGTGGTTGGCTGCTGTCACCCCACAAATGAAGAGAATGCTGTACTGTATTTGACTAGACTGGGAAAATATATAAATTCCAAGTATGGTTTCTCTAGAATGTACATTAATTTAGCACTACCAGAAAATCCAAAGTCCTGCTCACCTTAGGTAGAGGACCACCTGAAGTTACCATGTACCAGTAAGTTCAAATATGAACTTCATTTTAGGTAAGGCATTTGTTTTTAATGGTTACTGGTTACTTACAATATTCTTAATTTTGAATTACCTATTTGTTCTTTGCCGTTTTTTGTTTCCAAAATTTGCAGTTTTTCCAAAGATCTATAAGAATGATACATTAATAAATTTCTTTTAAAAATACTTGGATAATTTCCTAGCATATTTTTTCTATACAGATTTTTAATTTGCAGATTGTCAAAGATTTTATTTATATTTTATGCTTTATGTTTGGAAAATTTAGTACCTTTATAAATATATCCAATATGGACATTGAAATTTCGCTGTTTTGTAGTAGTATTTATCTGTTTATTTTAGTTAAGTAATAGCTTGCTTGCTTTAATTTTTAAAATTTTAAGTAAAAGATTGTGATTCTCTGATCGGCTCTAAAGTACAAACCAAAATGTTTTCAATGACTTTTCAACCATTTACACATTCAATCAGTCTTTTTCATATGCTCCTTAAAATCCACCTTTGTGCTTTGTAGCTTTATATTTTATTATACTCACAGTTTACTTAGGCCATATATCTTGTACAAAATAAGTTGCAATATGTGCTTTGTGGAGCTAGAAAGGTAATAGTGAGTTTTTATATGAATATCAGTGGTCTACATTGAGATAATCAGATTTTCTTGTTTATAAAATATGAAAAAACTAAGATTACATTTCTCATGTCTTCTTTTGATGTAGAAAGAAAAATATTACATGTCTGTCCCCTTGCATTCAGAGCGACTCTTCTCAATGTTCTCTGTAGGCTCAAAAGTGGGCATCTTCCTTAATGTTAGGTCATTCTCATGTTCATTTCCTCAGCTGCTCTCAAAAACAAGGCTAGGCCTATGACTTTAGAAGAGCTTTAGTTTTAGTAATTATTATGCAAATTTCAGCTTCTGATTGACGTGAAGCATGTATCAGATTTTTTTTATCATGAGCAGTGTGGAAGTCTGTGCTTCAGGGCTCAGCTCACTGTGCCTTGGCTATGTGTTGTTCTCGTGGCCACAGCCAACTGCAGACAGAGAAATCACATGGAGAATTTCAGAAAGAATAAGTTCACGGCCTTTATTATTAAACACCATTCTGATTAGCCCAATGAAGGCTCCCGTTGTCCACACTGCCTGGGACAAGAATAAACTGTATCCACACTGTAAACCCCACCTCTTAGTTACTCATTCAGTAACTGTCTTGTATGTCTTGTAGCAGATTGACTGCTCTGGACCTGTGTTCAGAAAATCCTACTTTACTTAGTGATGGCTCCAGGGCTCTAGAGTAGGTATGTAAAAGAGGCTTCAGTGGGAGAACAAATTAATGGCAGTCCTGGTGACAGTGCTATTGGGTGTGTAGGCAAATGCATACTGGTACCTGCGACTTTAGTCATCACAGGAAGTTCTGAAGCTCCCTATTGTTGTGAACCCATCTTACATTCAAGAGAGGGAGAAGGGACTTACATGTGAAACAAGCTTGTTCCCTAACTTGAACTAATAAATAAATAAAAAAAATAATAAAATAATAAAAAAGAAACACTTTCCTGGGGGAAGTTGGTAGGACCTAGTTGGAAAAGTACCTCTGGTGTCCTGCCTGGCACATTGCTCTTCCTTTGAGAAAACATGTTTCTGTGTGTCCACATAAACACAGTACTACTGGCAAGTCCCTGATGTTTTCAGTGGTCCCACCAGGATAGTGTGATGCCTTCAGTTGGAGACAGAAAGTTACTTCTCAGAACCAAGAATTACTCTTGCTGTTTGTTTAGTCTAAGCGTTGGCGCAAACTTTTCACACACATCTCTTCACCACCACCTGCAGCTTTCACCCCTGCAAGAGAAACTGGCCTTTAAAAAAAAAAAATAATGGAATGCCACACTTCAGAGATCCCATATTTAAATAAGATTTGCATCTTCCATTTAAATTCAAGTAGTATCTAAGAACAAATCTGGCCAATGGTTTTGAGAAAACCAAATGGCAACACCTTCTTAGAATCTCAAACTGTTCAAGGATATGCATTTCCCCCCTCTAGCAAAACAGGAAGAAATTGGAAAACATATGGCCTCAGGTTGAGCATATGATGTATTTTCAACTTGAATTGGCACTTTACTCATATTTGTAGTGAGTCTTAAAATTAATTTTGGTGAAGCATTTAGATTTAAGAGAGGAAAATTTTTGCTATCTGGGTCTAAATCAACATTTGCCGCATCTCATTAATCACTGCCTTATGTAACTGCTTTCCTACCTGAGAGAAGCTACTGAGACGAGAGAAGTTTATAATATCAATGCCAAGTACAGATCTTGCCTCTCAAAACGAGTTCATTAATCATCATCGAAGCACAAGTAAGAAACATACTTCGTGATTCATGCCAATGTCTTAAGTAACGTTTCTTAAAAAGAAAAAAAAAAAGCACCATTTTTTAAAATCTCCTTTGAAAAGGTTTTAATTTGGCTGTTAATATGTGTGGTGTTATGTAAATTTAAACTCTTCTGAGAATTCCTATACATAGCGCACAGCAAGCAGTAGAGTGTATTGAGCAACAGTTTGGGCTCTGGCTGAGGGCAAGCCGGTTCAGTTTCTTGGCCCTGTTGCTTCCTGCCATTGTGGTCATAATGCATCCTGCCTACTTCAAAGGGAATGCTTGGCACCACATGATGGGCCACTAGCCCCAGTATCCTGACCTGCAGCAACAGTAAAGACTTAAAGTTTGAAAATCTGTTTCAAGCCAACCATCTGTGTAATTATTAGGGCCTTCTGTGTAATTCTTTAATGAGCTTTGGCGTCCTCATCTGTAGAATAGTATGAACATACCTGCTTTATTTATGCCACAAGGTTAGTGATTATGCAAGTGAGGCAATGCTTTGGTCCATAGAAAATGGAATCTAATCATGACATACAGAGTCATGCAATAAAATAAAGAGTTAGAAGCTGGGTGGTGGTGGTGCACACCTTTAATCCCAGCAGTTGGGAGGCAGGGGCAGGCAGATCTCTGTGAGTTCAAGACCAGCCTGGTTTATGGCTCAAGTTCCAGGACAGCCAGAGCTACACACACACACACACACACACACACACACACACACACACAAAAAAAAAAAAAAAAAAAAAAAAAAAAAAAAAAACCAAAATAAATAAACAAGTAGATAGATAGATAGATAGATAGATAGATAGATAGATAAAAGTTAGCAGCAACTTATGAAGTTTTTTTGTTCTGTTTTCTGTTTTTGTTTTGAGACATTGGACTGCTGCATATTCCAGCTGGAGTGGCAGACGAGACTTTTTAGATTCTCTGCTTTTTGCATTCTAGGGCAGCAGACCACGCCCCTCTCTGGTATCTTTATTTGTCACATGTTTTGAACTATCAGTGGTAATGTTATTTGGGTGCTGGTAGACATCAGCCCTGTGGTTAACATGTCATCTATGCAGGTCCACTCCTCCACCCCTGACCCCGATTTTACTGGAGAGTTTAACATTTTGTTACAACTCTGAATTTACATCTTTTGTTTGTTTATATTCTAATTTACAAAACTGTTTACAACTCAGGAAAATGCAAGGGAAATAGCGAATCATCAACAGACAATATTAAAAATGAAAAAGAATTCATATTGACCTCATGTTAGAAAAGAGAGGCTCCAATTTTAGCATCATAAAACTTTTTTTTTTTTTGATAAAACCTGATTTAGAAACCAAAGGGTCTCCAAACTGTTTGTGACCATAGCCAGGTATGCTGTGCAGTCAAAATGGATTCATGGAGGAAGTTCCTGGAACTCCTGAAAGTTAGTTGTTTTACTCCTTTCAGAAGGCTTTCTCTTTCTTTCTTTCTTTCTTTCTTTCTTTCTTTCTTTCTTTCTTTCTTTCTTTCTTTCTTTCTTTTTAATTCTTTAGTCTCTGCTATTAGAATTATCACAAAGAGACAGAGACCAAGACTTTATAAGGACATGGTTGAGGATGGAGCCTTTGGTTTCTGAACAACACAATAAATGGACAGGACCCACATCCAGCTAAAATAGCCTGGGCAATTCTTTCTGTCCCCCTCTAAGCAGTCAGGGATAAAGAAGAGGTCATATCGATGCCTAGGGAGGTTCATTTTAAAGATCAAAATACCTTAGAAAAGGAGACAGGGCAGAGAAGGTTTGGAGGAGGCTTCTGTAAGGTGGAAAAGAATCAAAGTAGAGGTAGGAATCTTCCTTTCTTCGGTTTTAAAGAACACTGGCTTAGCACATTTGTCTTTTCCCCTGCATTTTTTTGACCTTCTTATCAGTTCTGGACTTTCTCCCCAGGGGATTTTCTCTGGATAGTCAGCACCAACTTCTTCACAGATCCTGACACCCCCACACCCTTGTTGCGAAAGAGTAGATGAGCATTAACATGCTGGATGAGTAGCCTGGGAACTTTTGCAGGAAGCCTCAGTGACAGGACACTGCCGGCTCAAACCCCATTTAATTTGTGTCACTTAGGATGATAGACTAGACCTTAATTAGAAATTCCTGCTGAATCATGCAGATTCTTTTAAAATTTCAACTTTTCCTTGCCAACCTATTTAGACACCCATACCTGAGGCCTGTTTATAGGATCCCCTGGCTGCAGTGTGGAAAATATTGACAATTCACTAGTCTCCTTTTCTTACACACTTTATTGAACTCAACCACTGCAAATTATTATATGAATAGTCTGTAGGTCCATGTGCATGTTGATGACATAACTATGGGCTGAGTTTTAAGGTGACTACATAATGCACTATATGTTTACACTATTTCCAGCTCTCACATTCAATGAGGAAGCTATGCTGACAATTTAAAGCATGTCCAAATTCAACAGAAGTGGTAAACACAATTTCCGTATAACCTATACAGATCCTCCCCATATGTGTTAAGTAATTTCTAGACTCTAGACCCAGTACCATGTAGATTTTATATGGTAGCACTTGTATTGTGTTTTGGGAGAATAACAGCAAGGAGGAAACCCTGTGCATGCTCAATTGAGATGCAATATTTTTCTCCTGCATGTTTTGAATGTGTTATAGGTAGAATCCATGAATGTAAAACCCAGAGACACAGAAGGACCACTCTATATGTTTTCCTATACTCAGTTATCAGTATTTTAAAATAATTTAGGAGTCTAGGAAGGGAATGCTCACTACATTAGTGTACTTTATCAAGTGGTTCTTTTTGTGTCCAGACTAGCCAGAGCTGTGAATGCTGCAGACTTTCAGGTCATTGAGGATGTCTGCTAAGAAGGACAAAGAAAAATGCCTATGATCAAGTTACAGAGGAAAACACCCCTAGTTGCAAGTCCCAAATGGAGAAAAGGCTAAGGCTTTGAAATCAGGCTTTCTGGGGAGAAGCATTCCATATTATTGTTAATGGACCTAGGACCCAGAGGAGAAATGGCAGCTGAAGCTGACTAGAGCCTGAGAGGGTTTCCTCTGAAAGGTTTCCCTTGGCAAGGGGGCGAGTAGGTTCAGTAAATACCTTAAGGTTTCTGCCTTCTTTGATACTTCCATTCCAAGCAAGTGTTAAAGAGTTCATGCCTCAGCATCTGGGCCTTTCCTTAGGGTGCTTAGGTGTGGTATTAAAATTAAATGATAAAATTTGGGGAGGAGCTTAGTCCTGCCTCAACTTGATATGTCATGCTTTGTTGATTCCCTTGGGAGGCCTTACTCTTTTTGAGGAGTGGTTGGGGGGTAGCAGGGTAAGAAAGGAGGTGGGGAAGGGAACAGGAGGAGAGATGGGGAAACTGTGGTTGGTATGTAAAATAAATTTTAAAAAAATTAATAAAAACATTAAATAATGAAATTGTTGTGGAATTATAGTGAACGACCCTGAACAAGTTCAGCAACGCTGCTGTTTGTTCTTTATACACACTTTTTCTATGATGTCTTGCTATTTGTGTAGATGTGAGAGTTTGTGGCATAGTTGTGCCATTTAAAATGATTTACATATCCTGACCGTATCTCCAGCTTGTGATTTATTATTGGCAGTATATATGTGCATGATCCTCACAGAAACATTACCAGTCAGGTCATCTCCACTCAGCTGTAGCAGTCTTCTTTATAATAAACATGGTCGCATTATTTTTAGAAAAATCTTAGTTTATATCTTGGGCAAATGTAGAGACCTTGTTGGGTTATACTCCCTGTTTCATTACCCTATTGTGGGAGGTTGCTCTTACGTCCTTCTTGCATCATACAGTGTGTGTGAAGCCTGATATTATGAGTGGTTTTGCTGGGCATGGTGGGACATGCCTGCCACAGTAGCGAGGGGAGACAATCTGGAGGGTTGTATGTTTGGGGTCAGCCTGGGCTATATAGTATAAGAACAGATCTCGTAAGTCACAAAGAAGAAAAGGAAGAGGGAGAAGGAAAAAGAAATTGAAAATGAAAAAAATGGTTTAGTGTCATCAATGCTGGACATTTCTCTATTTGTGATTCATCCCTAGGAAATAAAGCTCCCACTTTCTTCAGTTCCATACTGTTCCTTGGGAGTGACGTTAGCATCCACCTCATCAAACTGCTGCATATGGATTAGAGAGGCGGGTTGTAGAGCCTGAGCAGTGAGCCTGGACCTTTGTAGGGTCTTGCTGAGGATGGGTCTCACCATCATCACACCCATCTTCAGAATCCTGGCTTAAGGCGGCTGGGAAAGGCAAACTGAAACCTGAAGAGCAGGGCCACATTAGATCCACACACCCAAGTGGCCATGCTTTGGGCTCATTTAGTTTGACATTAAGGATCTAGTTCTGTTAGCACTGAGGCACACTCCCAGCTGTCTGCTTCCTTGTATCTCACCTATAATGCTGTTTTGGAAACTAATTTTGCAGATTCCAGAGCAGACCCTCCCAGGTTTGAATCCAGTTTCTGCTTTTCACCTGCTCAGTGACCTTACCTAAGTCACGTACGCCTCAGTGTCTTAACATGTTCTCTTCATTGATTGAATGAAGAGAATGTCGTAGTAAGAGTTGCTTCCTGGGATTTCCATTACATTTAGAAGATGAGGCTCTTACAACATGGTCTGACACATGATGAGGACTTTATATGTGTGAGCTAATATATTTAGTGAGAAATAGTTTGTTTTTCCTTGATAAAGATGTGTATATGACGCATAGATCAATCGAATATGTTAAAGGTTCCTATAGACGCATATTTAAAGAGTTGAAAATACACTGGTCAGTAAAAGATTTCCAAGGAGGGCAGGGAGCCAGGTCCAGCACCTGTCTCAGGAGTTAGTAGGAATTTCAGTTCCTGTGTTTAGGCATCCATGCTATAAAGCCCCATTTTATTTGTATAAATCACTTAACTTTTGGCTTGAATCTCTGCTCCTTCCTTGTTAAGACTATGTCTCAAGAGTGGGAAAGTGTGGTCTCTGCCTGGGCATGTGTCAAGGCTGAAGTCCGGGGCTTGCCAGGCACCTGGTGAGCCGCTTTAAAGTGGGGTGCAAATATTTCATGCACATAACAATGCAGAGAGTAACCCTTGATCTGAGTCCTATATACCTCTGTCCCCTTCTCCATCCAGGCCCCTGGTTCTGTAGAAGGCAGCTGCTCTCTTTTTCCTCTCCTCTGAGACACCCAGCAACTTCTTTTGTAACTCAGTAATTATAGAGGTCGAAACAATCAGTGGCATCTGCAAACCCTTTGCTCTCTACCCTGCAGCGCTCCCTAAGGCAAAAGAAGCAGAGCTCTCAGCCACCTGCTTATAAGGAGAGAGGGAAGATTCCAGAGAACATGAATCCAGGGATATTTGAGAAAATGGCCTTGCAACCAAAGATAAAAGTATCTGATGACTGTGGAAATAGTGGTTCTACAGGTTTCAGCTGCCCATAGGAGTGGATGCTTCACAATGGAAGGGCTCTGTCCATTTCTAAAAGGTAGACACAGCTGTGGTATTCTCCAAGGTCTCTGCTTTTGAGAAATAAGATTCTTGATTTGTTCTTCCCTTGAGAATAGGCACTTGAGCAGATATGGCTGTCACTAGCCATTTGTATGAATTGGTGAGTCATTGAACATTCTGGGAATTTCCTAGGCTTGGAAATTGATGGGTTGAAAGTGGTGATTTCTCATCCCTGTTCATGTGCTAGGGAGGGCTACACATTCTTTCTGTATTCACAGAAAAAATAAGGTAGAGGAGTACAAGGAAGAGAGAATGAGAGTACGGAAAAATCTGTTTTCTTTAGGGTATGTGATTCTACTTCTGAACATGGTAACCCTAGAGTTGCTCTTCAGCAGTTTCTCTCTTTGTACTGCTGGTATGTTATATCCTCTTTCTGCAGGTACCATCCACTACCCTTTGTTTCTTATTTTCCATGGAGTAGAGGCAAGACTATTTGGGGCAGTAGTAGAGAGAAGATTTGCAGTAAGATTTAACATGGATCCATACCCTTCCTCTGCAGGAGGTACCAGGCCAGGATTGGGGCTATCAGTGTTGGTCTATGAGAAACTGGTTTGTTCTTAACAGAAATGGCCACATGTGGGCAGGGTTCCAGAGTCTAGTTTGGGTCCCACTCTCAGTCTCATCATTGTATAATATCAAAGAATCAAAGAATCGTTTGGGGGAAAGTGAATTTGGGAGCTGCGGTTAATGAGATATACATGTTATCTCTGCTACAGGGCTGATTGTATTTTCTAAGAGTAGTGCTTGCTGTTTGTCTTCTAAACAAAGCATTCAGCAGTGGTTGCCAGGGCAGGTGGGTGCAGTGAGAGGAGCCTGCCCACTAGTGGGGACACATCTGTGATGTTGTGGAGACTTTGTGGCCCAAAGTCATAAGAACAATTGAATTAACTTTAGTAAAGTTAGTTTTCTTGTTTTAAATAATAAGATGCATCTCTTATTACCTAGTTTGGCATGGGCCACTTCCAACCTCTATTTTCCTCCAACCCTCCCCTCCTCCTACACCCCCATTATTTATAAACCATTATTCAATTTATTGGCTATTATGAGAATCTCAGCTCATCCAAACATAAGTTCCTTTATTGCCTCCTCCAGGCCATTGGAAGAATAATTACCAAAGTGGAGAGGGTACACACCCTCTTGTTCACACCCCTAAGGTGGTACTCAGAATCCATCTCCTAATTCAAAATATATCAGACTCTGAAACCCTAACTTCTGTCTACCTTATTTTTGCTTGTTTGCTCATCTCAGTTTCTGCAGTAACAGACCTCTGATGAGTTTTAGAGTATGCTGAATTCTTTCTTGCCACCATGTCTTAGTTCGTGCTTTTATTTTTTGGCTAAAATAATCTTATTGGACATCTGTATCTGCTTTACTCCTATTTACCTATCACCCATCCATCTAAACTCAGCTCTAGTATTCCATCTTTTCCCTAAGAGTACTCCATATCTGGTGGCTCATGTAGATTTCTTTCCCAGGTCAGCACTGTCACCATATTTTTTTCAAGTGATCTGCTACGTAATGCTTTCTACAAAGTTTCATAAACTTCTATCTGGAATTTTGCCCTTCCATATTTTTGTATCAGTCTCAGGAACACAATAGGTTATCAGTCAATATGCATTTAATGTAACTGTGAGACTGACTTTCTAAAATGTAACCCTGGGGTGTATTATGAAAATCATTTAGCTTTCTTTAAAGCTGATACATACTCCTTCTTCTCTATATTTGTAAAACTATGAAGATGAATTGATAATAAGACCAACAATTATATTTTATTGGTGTTTACCTTTGAGGGCTAGCATATATATGTGACAAAAGGCATTGTATTCTTATGCTGATGAACATCTAGCTTTGTTAATATGTTTCAGAGTAGAAGAAAGATGAGTAAAAGATTCTTAAGAGTAATATAGTGCATGCATGTTAAAAAGTTATATTTTGATAAGTTTTGCAGGAGTCTTTAACTGAAAATTTATTTTCTCTATCATCCACTCAGAGCCAAATTGGAACACTAGGCGTCCATTTGGGGTCTATAATAACCACAGCAGAATATCACTGCCCCTCTACTCAGTGGCATTATAAGGAGGAATTTGCTAGCATAGAAAGGCCAAGTAATAAAAATTTTCAGCAAAGGTAAAATATTAGCAACCTCTTAATTTTTTAAAACACTATTCTTTTGAAGCTCTGACTCCATTGTTGCCAATTTTTAAATCACGTTGTGTGTGAATCTGCCTGGTATGTTTTTTTGTTTGTTTGTTTGTTTGTTTGTTTGTTTTTAGCTTCAATGTGCTGAATGAAAGACAATTTTATGAAGCCATTTCTTTACTATATTTATTTTCAATCCATGCCTACTTTAAATTAAGAAGTCTGGAGATCCTTTACCCTTATGGTATGGGCATTACAGACCGCTCAGTGTTTACTGTGTCTATAGAGATATTTTCAAATCCTCCCAGTAGAACATTGTACATATTTATTTTGCTGAGTGACATGAGGGGCAACTGAAATCTTTGGCATGGGATAATGAAGTTCTTGCCATTTTTTTTCATTACAAGTTTCTTTCAGTAAACCAAACTATACCAGCCCCTTAAGTGATGAAAAAAGTCATGCATTGAATTTCCTTGGGCCAGCTGGAAAGATGGCTTGGCAATGGGATCATTTACTGCTCTTGCAGAGGACCCGAGTTTGGTCCCTAAAACCCATTCTCAGCAGCTCACACCTTCTGTAATTCCATTCTCACATGCACATATCAGACAAAAAGTAAGTTTCATTCCAAATATGTCTCCAAGTCCCTGGCTACCCTTTCTGCAGGGAGAGTTACCACCGTTGGAGATCTGTAAGGAATCCTGACTGACTAGAACAACAGAGCCAAAACTTGGGAAAGAGCTTATCTAGAGTTACTACTCATATCTATTATCTTTAAGACAATCATTCTTTAGCAGAGTTTGGAGGTCATTAGGTTGGTAAGAACTATAGTCTTCAAATCCTAGGCACCTTCAAGAAGACAAGGACAGCCTTTGAAGCCAGCCAGGCAGCAGCAAGTGTACCGGCTGGAACAGGAGGGTCTCCATGGTAGAGAGTCCTCACCCTCTGACTGACAGCTGTCCATCTTTCAAGTGCTTGTAATGCTTGTATTTTAAGTATGAATGTAATACACTTAGAAGCTTGTAGCTGTCATTCCTTCTCCATTACTCTTGTGTCCTTTTGTATCCACTAGGGAGGCAGAAGGTGCCTCTATTATCCTTTTCCTTTGAAGCATGGTGTGTGGCAAAGCTTTGGTTTGGCTAGTACATATCCCCTCCAAGACGTCTTGTGTAAACTGTTATAATTAGACCGGGGGCTTTAGGAGCTTTGAGGCCAGTGGCCCTGAATAAAATCCGTTCACATCTTAGTGCTTTTAATCAAACAGGAAAGACAACCACTGGGGCCCTTGCAGCAGTGATCACCGAGAGGCAGCTGCCTCTGGGCTATGAAAATGATATCATGTATGTGGGTCAGCCACAGTAACTGTCTTCATGTCAGGAAAATACATTTTTCCCCTGTAAAACCATTTTGGGAAATTGAGTAGCAGAAGAATTGAGAAAGTATTCTTTTGTGTCATTTCTCCCCCCTCTCCAAATCCCCCTCATGTTTTAGATTTAACACTGGGCTTCTCAGAAATAGTTGTCTTATTTCTAATATAATTTTAATCTTTTGGAAAAGGAGATTGGATGCATGTTTGTATTGATGATATGTGGGAGTACAAATTTGTCAAAAAGTTCATTTTGCAAAGTGGCTTCAATGAGAAAAACATATAGCAACTCATTTTTTGAAAAGGGCAAAATCTCAGATGCAGTGTTGTGTGTTTGAATCTTCAGCATCATACCATGTAAGCAATTATTAATGTTAGAAATTAAAATTGTATTTGCTTACCGAGCTGTTTAATTTTTTTGCTTGTGGGCAGGTAATGATTTAGAGATCTAAGTAATAATTATTCATTCAGGAGAGAGAACAACTTCTCTCAATCAGCCTGAAATCCTAATTTTATTATTTGCCGAGACTTATTTTAACTGGTACATAAAAATAAAGGCTATACTTATAGGCGAAGAAACACGCGTTGTATATATTATATAATGCTTATTATTTTAAACATTTCTCTCCCCAAATAGTTATTTATAACCTAAGCTGTTTTGAGTTAACAATGCATTATTTTATCTGTAGTCACCTTCGTCTATCTCATGCTAGAGTGTGATAGTTATGGGATGAAATGGTTATAACAATCTCATTCTAAGAACTGATAGGCTAACCTATGCCTCATTTGAAACACAGTGTTGACAGCATGCTGTTTTGGGAGCTTCCAGAATAATTGGGATTACATAACCAGAGTGGCTAATACCCCTTTTCTAATGGGAAATGGAGGGGAGTTAGAGGAAGGTGTATACAGTATGCCTTCCATAAGAATCTTCTTGGAAGGCAGCCTCTTATAGTTAGTTGTC
Source organism: Cricetulus griseus (assembly GCF_003668045.3). Classification (NCBI taxonomy): domain Eukaryota; kingdom Metazoa; phylum Chordata; class Mammalia; order Rodentia; family Cricetidae; genus Cricetulus; species Cricetulus griseus. The sequence goes on along the minus strand of NW_023276806.1, from coordinate 47,559,952 downwards.
TGATATCCCAGCTATGGGAACCTTGCATAGGTAACTTGTGAATACTAGTAGGTGCCCATATCTCTCATCTGACTCATGTTCAGGTTATACTCTCTAACCATCACTCTGGCAACTGGGAGTCTGACCATGCATTCTCCCTAATGTCACAGGGAAAATGATCTTGTGGTAGCCTTTTGTTTTTCAGATAGGAAGCATAAATTTATTACACTACTAGAACAAAAAAAGAAATGGAAAAATTACTTGAGGATCCTGGGTAAGGAGGATGGAAGGCATAATGAGTCAGAGGGGAGATCCTCCTGGAGCAGAGATGACAAGTCAGACAGATGCAGAGTAGTGGTACATGTTGCTTACTGGGTTGTGGTTCATCTGGATATAAGCAAGAGCTGGATGGTCTGTTAAAAGAAAAGGCATGGAAACTCAGCAGGTTAAGTTCTTATGCCTCTAAGTCCTTATCTATGGCGACTAGGTGAACTATTTTTGGGTGGCATACTCCTGGAAACTGAAGCAAGGGCATCTGAATTCTTTATGCCAAAGCAACATAAAATCACACACACAGACACACAGATACAGACACAGACACAGACACACACACACACACACACACACACACACACACACACACGGTATGGGGGGGGGCTATATCATCCTTATATTTATATAAGCAAATTAACTAAGAAATATACTTAAATTTATGAAAATTATTTTAAATAATTTATCATTCAGTGATAAACGGTGATTCAGCCTTTCATTTATTCAGCAGGCATTTATTGAGAGACTATTGGGTACCAAACACCATACTCAGGATAAAGAGTTGAATAATTCATGTTGTTTGACCTTGGGAAGCTTATAGTCGAGTGGAGATGAAGCAGAATTGATGCATAATTTATATTTCATCTCCTAGTTCTCATGATGTGAATCCAGAAGGCAGTGGGAACTCAGTGGGACAGAGGCATATGCCTGTCTGGGAATGGTAGGGGTGTGCCCCAGCGATGGCATCTCTGAGCAACTGGATGATCACAGAGCCAGTAACAGAGTCCTATGCCATGGGAATGCATGATCTGCTTGGTACCATCTTTTTTACTTAATTTTTCAGGAAACAAATATTGGAGGATTTTGTTCACAACCAACCCAACGAAAATGATATTTTAAATTAAATAACCTTTGGCTAGAATGTGTTTTGGTGATAGAGATGAGCAAGGTCTTAGGCTCAGTTCCTAGCTTCCAAAGTTCTCCCATTTTCCAAAGAAAATAAGCTAACTATACAAAGTTAAAATTTACATCAATAAAAATGTCTCATAATTTGATAACATAATGTAACTCATTACCATTATGTCAGATGTCATCATAGACGTTTTCTGGACTTGTGTATACTTTGAAAATGGAAATGGTGTGTTATTATGAACCCTGATATAATTTGTACCCTCCCCACCAACAGCCCACTTGACATAATTCTATGCATTGTAACAGTTTTTTACAACATTTTTATTCCAAAATTTCAGCTAATTGTTGAATAGTTCTATGCATACACTCTAAAATTAACATAGCCAATTTCTTATTGCTATTAATTTTCGTTATTTCTGTTTTTTATAGCATAACTACTGCAAAGAGTAAAAGAATCCTGGTGATGTTTTAGAAATCCATTGTTATGTTTCATTTATCAGTTGATGAACATCTAGGCTCATTTCATTTCCTACAAGTTGTTAATAGAGTAGCAGTAAACATGGCTGAGCAACTAGGTGTGTGGTAGGATACAGAGCACTTTGGGCATATGTCTAGGAGCAGTAGAGCTGGGTCATATGATAGAGCTATTTCTAGCCTTTGTAGAGACCTTCATACAAATTCTGTGCTAGATTAAGTAAGGGTTTCTCTTTCCCTTTACTAATACCAGCAATTGTTTTCATTTGATATTCTGATGGGTGAGATGGACTCTCAAAGTAGTCACAATTTGCATTTCTCTGATGCCTAATGACTTTGGACACCTTTACCAATGCTTACTAGTCGCTCTTTTTTAGAATACTGTTCAGATATGGCCCACTTTTTAATTGAGTGTTTTGTTTTCTTTACATTTAGTTTTTTGACTTGTGTATTCCCAGTTGCTAATCCTCTTTGTTGATATAGCTTGCAAAGATTTTTTGCCATTCTGTAGATTGCCTCTTCACTTGAAACACCCCTTTGCTGTACAGGAGTATTTTAATTTCATGAGATCCTTTATAGATTACTATTCAGAAAGTCTTTACCTGTGTGGGGAGGGCTGTTGTGAATAAGACTGTGTTCTGTTTTCTTTTTCAGTATGTTTGTCATAAGTATATAGGAAGGCTACTATTTTCTGCATGTTAAGTTTCCTACCCTATTATTTTGCTGAAAATATTGCTCAGATCTAAGAGACTTTGGTAGAATCCTTAGTCTCATGTATAGAATTTCTCATCTTCAAACAGGAAATTTGAATTTTTCTTTTCCTATTTATATCCCTTTTATTATTCTCTCATCATATTAGACTTCAGGCAGTATATTGCAAGCAGTGAAAACAGTGGACACCGTTTTTGTTTTCCTGATATTAGTGGGTATGCTTTGAATTTTGCTCCATTTATCATAAAGTTGCCTATGGGTTCATGGTATACAGTCTTTACTACACTGAGGTATAGTCACTCCATCCCTAATCCTCTCCATGACTTTCATCAGGAAACAATGTTGAATTTTTGTCAAAGGCCTCTACTATATTTATTTAGATGATCATGCGATATATATTTGATGTCATGAACTGTATGTATTGATTAATATATGTTGTATCATCTGTCTATCTCTGGAATGAAGCAAACTTGGTCATGATGAATACTCTTTTTCTGTTATCTTGAATTTGGTTTGAAAAGTATTTTGTTGCCAACTTTTATACCGCTGTCTTGCTTTATTTTTTATATTTTATTTTATTTTATTTTATTTTATTTTTGGTTTTTTGAGACAGGGTTTCTCTGTGTAGCTTTGGAGCCTATCCCGGCACTCGCTCTGGATATACCAGGCTGGCCTCGAATTCACAGAGATCCACCTGTCTCTGCCTCGAGTGCTGGGATTCCTGTCTTGCTTTATATTGTTTCTTGTGTAATGTTTTTCTTTGTCAGATGTTAAACTTTGTGAGCAAGAGCAGACTTATGCTGGTTGTCACCTTGTTCATATTCAAGGTGCAAAAGAAAAGCTTATGGTCAGTTTTGGCAGAAATGAAACATAGGAAGAAATGTATGCCTTAGCAAAAAGATCGACAAACAAAGCTAAAAGCTGAAGAACCAACAAAGCTTTACCTCCATGGGCTCCTTTACTTCCAGCTTTACTGAATGATCCATTTCTTTATAGGGTATGTATCCCTGTGTTGGAGAGGCCCACTAGTGTGTATTTCTCTTTCTGTAAAGATATAACTGGATGCTTAAGGAATGAGGCACGTGAATGAGTTTCTTTTCTAGTTAACTTGTTTCAAAGCCAAATCTTGAAATGCCTTCCCACTCACTTGAGATAATTAAGATGAAAATAACAATTATGTAACTCAGTGCTGCAAAAAAGAACCTACCGAGTTTAACGCCTTAGAAGCGGTGGTGTTCACTACAGGCACTCTTATTCAGGGAATAATAGCCACGGGAGAGGTATGCAAAGAAAGGAATTTCCCTTTCTAAGCATCTCGCAGTTCAGCATGTTAGAACCTGAAACTGGAATAAGAGGGAACAAGCAAGCAAAGACAGGGAGTGGGACGGTGTGGGGGGAGTAAAGTAAACATGAATCATTATCTGTGGGAATAGCTTTTAGATGCCAAAGATTTTTAATTCCAGTCGTTGGGGGGGGGTATTCCACCATACACAGTGGCATTTGAAGACTTTTCTGTGGAGACATGTGGACAAGAAATAAAGATGTTTGTCCTTTTAAATGTAGTGTTATTCCAGGGCATAGGGCAGTTGCCAATTAAAATTGTGAAGGGAAAGACAAGAAGGGTCAAGTTTAATCCTCATACACTCCTTGTTCTCATTGGAGGCTCTTTACCTAATTAGTAGCTTTTCTTTTCTAGAAAATTGGTTGCAGGTTTACATGTATACATGAAAGGAAACCTCAGCAGAGCAGAGAGCAGGTAATTGTGACCTTACATAGCAATTAATACATAGTAGTACCCAGTATTACCTGAAACTCTAACTTCACATGCATTACTGTAGCTTCTGAGAATATTATACCAATGTATAGTTATTATGTAAAAACGGGGTGTTTACTCATGAAAAAAATATCATTCACAATGTCAGTGCTCCTTGGTACTTTAAGGTTGAAACCCAGTGTTTTGTTTTGTATTTTGGGTATTATGAAGTGCTGAAAACTATAGGGTACTTAAGTATTTGTGATTTTTTAAAACTGACATTTATTTATTTACAAAACTCAACTTCCTTGATGCATTTATCTAATACTCATTCTTTCATTTCACAACTTGGAAGCAACTAATCTTTTGTTCTCTTGACATTTTTAATAGTTGTACATCCTATGTGTATGTAATGGTACTTTTATGAAGCCCTTTATTTGAAAGGGAGTGTTTTTTTTTTCCCCCCACTAGAAGTGATATTGAAGAATCATGCCTAGTAAGGGAACTGAGGTAAAATGGTATTTAGAAATTCTCACATTCTCATGTAAGGTCTAAATACCCAAGTTAAAGCTAAGATCCATGCTACTGCTTTCTGGTTATGTTTTTCCTGTGGGCTATCATAACAGCAATTAATTTGCCATTTCTCTAGGAAAGTTCTACTGATTAAGTGTTTGAAGGCTTAAGTGCTTGGTCGAACATTTTTTATCCACACCTGCGAAGCACTTACAAGTATCACTGAATAACAAACATGAAAGTGCTATTTTAATTTTCAGCTCTGTTTCATATTTATGATTAACAGAGTTTTCGTTATGAAGTGTGTTCTATGAATCCCAGAATCTTGTCACAGTCTGCAAGAATCATGAGCTTTGCTTTATCTTGTGTAGCTATATGTGGCTTTAGTTGACCTTCTCTGCATCAGGCAAAATCAGAAGTACCATGCTGTAGGTTATATGAACCACTTTTGGTCTATGAGAATTTAATTTCCTAAGGCAGTTAGTTCCCAGGACAGAATGTCAGGAAGGATGGAGTCCCCGTGTGTAACAGTTCCTTCAGAGCACCTCTCTCATCCAGAGTGCTCATTACCTGAGGTAGCCAAAAGGGGAAAAGCAAAGAGAATATGGGTTATGACATGTGAAATTTTACTTAAAAACATACAGAGAGTTGTATTTGGGGACCATGACTTTAAAGAGGTGGAATTTGCTTATAAATGTCACTTTGATACTATGTTGACCTAACCTTTGTTAGTTTTCTTCGTTTCATAAGATGAAATCTTACTTTAATTACTGAGGCAAAGAAGTTATTGTCTTGCTTGAGTAGTGTGTTGTAGGCTATGCCGAAGTTGGAGGTGAGGGAGGAGTAGCCTTTAGTCATTTTCTTCTCCATGTGGATATTTTCTGGGAAGCTTATTATGGGAAGTCACAGGTGGCCAAAGGTATAGAGGAGGAAGGGACATTGTCACCATCACAGGGAGCTAGGGAATTATTTCATAGGAGCTCATAATCATTAACAGTTGAATATTTTCCACTGTCATCATTGCCTCTCACACATCAAATGTAGATAAAAATAAAATGGTGATGATTTAAATAACGTTAGTTGCAGCAACAATATTTTAGCACATTGCAAGTTGTGTTTGTTAATTTTATTCATTGAAGATACTATTTATACAATGTGTTTCCTGTAGCATTCATGGTAAATAAAGGCTGCATATCTCTTTTTTAAAAGCAATTTAAAACACTTTGAAGTGTAGTACTTTATCAAAGAGTCTTTAATAAAATTTGAAAATGCATTTTAAGCATACTAAAAATAGCATAATACTTTCATATGTGCTTTGCACTAGGAATATTTAATATAACATTTTGCCTTGCTAGATTTTAATTTAAAAGGTTGTATTTCCATAGTTACAAGTTCCTTTTCTTTCTTTACTTTTTCTTAAAAACATAGTAGGTCTAGCAATGCAGCCTGGTCATCACCCAGAGTTGTTCCATTAAATTCATAGAACTCATTCTCTTATTCCACTCTTCAAGACTTTCTATCCTTTGATCCTTGCCAATTTTCTGCTCTTTAGTCCTTTCTGTGTGCTCCTTGCCCAGTCAGGACAGTTTCTGTGGCCCAATATCTAGACACACTTTATCAACATCTGAATCAACCCTCCCCACTTCTGTAATGAGACCTTGGAGTCCTGATGAAGACAGTCACTCATACAGAGATCTGTGGTTTTTAAGTGTGATTTGAGTTAAATATCCTTCCTTGCATCTGACTACTGATTTGCTTACACATGAGTTCCAGCTTAGAGTCTCCTACCCTCCCAATTTGTGACCTTTTGGTGTCAGTATCTCTGCTCAGGGCTCCCCAGATACTCAGCTTTCCTATCATAAGCACATTCCTCTCTGTCCTCTGCTAATTACAAAGTTCTGAGTGTAAGGGTCTTTACTCAATATCACATGCCTAGTATCTAGTATAATTCATGAATAAATGAAACATCTGGTGATGAGCCAAGGAACAAAACAAACCTGAAGATGGATGTGTTTTAAATATACATAGACTCCAAACCTTGTGGATTGGGGAAAGTATTTACAACTTTTCAAACTGCTTTCAAACTTGCTGCCTCAGTTTTGTACAAAACCATCAATTTTATATTGTTGAAATTTGACAGAAACAGAGATGTATATTCTTTAAGGATCTGTCTATCCAGGATACAGAAAAAGGAAACAGAAGCAATTTAGAAGTCAGTAAAGGGCCTGCTCTATCTAGTGTAGGTAATGAAATCACCAGACCATATAAGTGGCTTATGAGTTCATCTTTTTGATGCAATATCTCCTGACATTTCTTAGAATTTGAGAAGTAATACGGTCCTCCAGGTCCTCTGATGGGCACCCTGGATTTCTCTCCTTAATTCTGTTTTGCCTCTTCTTTTGGTTGTTTAATGAACAGTGATAATGAGACAGCAGCAGTAAATGTCACAATTTATATTTTTAGTGGATAAATCAAAGTGGTTTTAAGAACAATTGTCATCAATTCTTAATCCTGGGAAGTGCTAGGAAAAGGAGGTCTGAAAACATCCCTTTTAGAATTCACATTAGACCCCTGCAAGGTAGTGTTCTTCTTCCTAAAATCACCATGCATTGTTATTATGTTTTCATTAATGGTCCAGGTAGGGGTTAGCAAAACAAAGTTGAATGAATTACAGAAGTATTTTTTATAATTTCTTAATGCAAAAGTTACAGAAAGTAGTACACATTTTAAAGAAGAAAATATAGGGCTTTTTAACCACCACTAATTATATTTCACAGCTTCAAAGGGAAAACATGACCTTTTTCTGGTGAAACCTAAAAAAAATATATATATATATGCTAAGCCTGGCTTTTTCCAAAAGGGATATAGCTCCCAAAGTAGGTAAGAATGAAGCAGTAAATAAATGTTGCTCGATAAATTGAAGTTATTAGTAATTTTTCAGGTAGCCATTATCTAAGGATGCAGGATGATTGTCCACTTTCTTTCACACATGAGCTTGATAAGACCTTTCTGCTCTAGCACTGTGTTTGGTACTGATTATAAGTACATTGACACTGTAGATAACTGCCTTTTATGCATTTAAATTATAGCCCCAACTAGCCCATCCAGAAATTCAACACAGTGTATGCTGTACATTGGTGGTGGGCTGAAAAAAGAGAGGCTGGCCAAGAACACTTTTGTTAATTTCCTTGGGAGAGTTTGTCTTCAGTGAAGAGCAGTGAAATCACCAGACTATATAACAAGTTAGGAAAAGGTCACTGCTAGTAGGGTCATCAATTTTTTAGGTGAACAATATTAGTGAGAAATCAGTAGTTCAACTATAAAATGATGTTCTGTGTTAGAAGATGATGTTTTGTATTCAGGTGCCTTTGTAATTTGTAATTGCATATGAATTTTGTGTCAACAGTCACTGAGGTTTTAATTGAGAAATGAAACAGAACATAAAGTTCTAGTTCAGGATGTATTTTCTATGCATGACCACAGTGCTTTTCAAATGTGGGAGGATTAACTGGATATAAAAGTGTTTACCAAAATTAGAGTAGTGGAATACATGGTATTCTGCTTATCAAGCAATGAGGTCACAGATAGCATTTTGTTCTTTTCTTTATGTGAGTTTAAAGAAAGAATTTGTTGTTAAAAAAAAAAAAAAAACATTTGTCTGGCCTTATCCCTAACATACATTGATAATGATGATAATGCTGAATAACATACATTGACCACCCTAAGTAATTCACATTTATATGCATCAAGTCACTTCTTCAAAATTCAGTTCTGTGTGCACACAGAGACACAAATGTGCGTATTCATGTTTTTAGTGATATTTTTATTTCTTCATCCTCCACTCCTCCTGTACCTGCATCCCCAGATCCAGATCCACCCTTGCCTTCCCACCCGCTCCCCCTTCTCAATCTTCTTTCATAGCCTTGCTTTTAGCACCATAGATATTTTAGTTACATCATGATTTCTTGGCATAATTTATTATTTCAACATATTTTCCTTTGTAGCCCACTTTAATCATTATTTCTTTTATGTTTTATTATACCCTTAAAATGCAGCTCCCATTTCTTTGGTATTTTCACATGACTCAAAGGAAGTATGTGTCTGACCATGGGGGTAGCTTGTTATGATCCATTTGAGCAGGCTGGAATAGTAATATAATGTTGATATTTAAATACAATTAAATTGTTTTTGTAAAATAAGATGAGAAGTTAAACATCTAGTGAGGGGGTTAGGCCAAGCATTTGACAGTTAAGGAAAGAAAGAGGAAGATTAGGGAAAGCAGTAATTTTTTTTTTTTTTTGATTTTTTGGAGACAGTTTCTTTTTTTTTTTTTTTCCAACTTTTTTATTTGAATTGGAAACAGGATTGTTTTACATGTCAATCCCATTTCCCTTCTCCCACCCGTCCTCCCCTACCTGCCCCCACCCCAACTAAAACCTTATCTGTCACATATATTTTCTGCTCCCCCTGGATGGTGAGGCCTTCCATAAGGTGTCATCAGAGTCTTTCGTTTCCTTTTGGAGTAGGGCCTAGGCCCACCCCTGTGTGTCTTGGCTCAGGGATTATTCCTCTATATGGAATGGGCTCCCAAAGTCCACACCTATGCTAGGGATAAATACTGGGCTTCTACAGGAGGTCCCATAGATTTCTGAGGTTTCCTCCCAGTAACCCATGTTCCTGGGGTCTGGATCAGTCCCATGCTGTTATTCCAGCTATCAGACTGGGGAGCAAGAGTTCCTGGATGTTCAGGTCAGCTGTTTCTGTGGGTTTCACCAGCCTGGTCTGGACTTCTGTGCTCTTCACTGGTTCTTCTCTGCATCTGGGTTCCAATTCAGATTGGTTATCAGTGTCTGCTTCTACTTCCACCAGCTGCTGGTTGAAGGCATATAAGTCAGTCATCAATCTCATAATCAGGGGAGGGCATTTAAGGTAGCCTCTCCTCCGTTGCTGAGATAGTTAGCTGGTGTCATCTTTGTAGATCTCCAGACATTTCCCTAGTGCCTGATTTCTCTGTAAACCAAAAATGTCTCCCTCTATTATGATATCTCCGTTCTTGTTATCGTGTATTCTCCCCCTGACTCATATTTTCTGCTCCCTCATGTCCTCGGCATCCCTCTTCCTCTCCCCTTCTCATTCTCCTAGCTCCCTCCCCCTTCTTCCCATGCTCCCAATTTGCTCAGCAGGTCTTGAACCTCTCCCCTTCTCCAGGGGACCATGTATGTCTCTCTTTGGGACCTCCATGCTTTTTAGCTTCTTTGGCAGTGTGGATTGTAGGCTGGTAATCCTTACTCTATGACTAAAATCCACATATGAGTGAGTACATACCATGTTTGTCTTTTTTGCTATTAGGTTAACTCGCTCAGAATTGTTTCTTCTAGTTCCATCCATTTTCCTGAAAATTTCAAGATTCCATTTTTTTTTTCCCACTGAGTAGTACTCCATTGTGTAAATGTACCACATTTTCTCTATCCATTCTTTGGTTGAGGGGCATCTAGGGTGCTTCCAGTTTCTGGCTATTACAAATAGTGCTGCTATGAACATTGTTGAACATATGTCCTTGTTGTATGAATGTGCTTCTTTTGGGTATATGACTAAGAGTGGAATTGCTGGATCTTGTAGTAGACTGATTCCCATTTTTTTCAGGAGTCGCCATACTGATTTCCAAAGTGGCTGTACGAGTTGGCACTCTCACAAGCAATGGAGAAGTGTTCCCCTTTCTCCACATCCTCTCCAACATGAACTGTCATTGGTGTTTTTTATTTTGGCCATTCTGACAGGAGTAAGATGGTATCTCAGAGTTGTTTTGATTTGCATTTCCCTGATGGCTAAGGATGTTGAATACTTTCTTAGGTGTCTTTCAGCCATTTTAAATTCCTCTATTGAGAATTGTCTATTTAGTTCTGTACCCCCTTTTTAATTGGTTTGTTTGGTGTTTTGGAGACTAGCCTCTTGAGTTCTTTGTATATTTTGGAGATCAGCCCTTTGTCAGATGTGGGGTTGGTGAAATCTTTTCCCAGTCTGTGGGCTGCCGTTTTGTCTTGCTGACTGTCTCCTTTGCCTTACAGAACTTCTCAGTTTCAGGAGGTCCCATTTATCAATTGTTGATCTCAGTGTCTGTGCTACTGGTGTAATGTTCAGGAAGCGGTATCCTGTACCGATTAATTCAAGGGTATTTCCCATTTTGTCTTCTAATAAGTTCAGTGTAGCTGGATTTATGTTGAGATCTTTGATCCATTTTGAGTTAAGTTTTGTGCAAAGTGATAGGCTTGGGTCTAACTGTAGTCTTCTACATGTCTGCAACCAGTTATGCCAGCACCATTTGTTGAAGATGTTCTCTTTGTTCCATTGTATAAATTTGGATTGTTTGTCAAAAATCAGGTGTTCATAGGTGTGTGGGGTAATATCAGGGTCTTCAATTCTATTCCATTGGTCTATAAGTCTATTTTTGTGCCAATACCCAGCTGTTTTCAGGTCTATAGCTCTGTAATAGAGCTTGAAATCAGGGATGGTGATACCTCCAGAAGTTCCTTTATTGTATAGGGATGTTTTGGCTATCCTGGGTCTTTTGTTTCTCCATATAAAGTTGAGAATTGTTCTTTCAAGGTCTGTGAAGAATTGTTTTGGGATTTTGATGGGGATTGCATTGAATCTGTAGATTGCTTTTGGCAAGATTGCCATTTTTACTATGTTGATCCTACCTATCCAAGAGCATGGGAGATCTTTCCATTTTCTGGTATCTTCTTTAATTTCTTTCTTTAGAGACTCAAAATTCTTATGGTACAGGTCTTTCACATTTTTGGTTAGTGTTACCCCAAGGTATTTTATGTTGTTTGTGGCAATTGTAAAGGGTGATGTTTCTCTGATTTCTTTCTCTACCAATGTGTCATCGGTGTATAGTAGGGCTATGGATTTTTTTGAGTTAATCTTGTATCCTGCCACTTTGCTGAAGGTGTTTATGAGCTGTAGGAGTTCCCTGGTAGAGTTTTTTCAGGTAACTAATGTAGACTATCATATCATCTGTAAATAGTGAGAGTTTGACTTCTTCCTTTCCGATTTGTATTCCCTTGATCTCCTTTTATTGTCTTATTGCTCTAGGTAGGACTTCAAGTACAATATTGAAGAGGTATGGAGAGAGTGGACAGCCTTGTCTTGTCCACAATTTTAGAGGAATTGGATCGAGTTTCTCTCTGTTTAATTTGATGTTGACTGTTGGCTTGCTGAATATTGCTTTTATTATGTTGAGCTATGTTCCTGTTATCCCTGATTTCTTCAAGACCTTTATCATGAAGGGGTGTTGGATTTTGTCAAAGGCTTTTTCAGCATCTAGTGAGACATTTTATTTTATTTTTCTCAGTCTGTTTATATGGTGGATTACATTGATGAATTTTCCTATGTTGAACAATCCTTGCATCCCTGGGATGAAGCCTACTTGATCATGGTGGATGATTTCTCTGATATGATCTTGTATTCAATTTGCTAGGATTTTATTGAGAATTTTTGCATCAATGTTCATGAGGGATATATTGATCTGTAGTTCTCTTTTTTAGTTGTGTCTTTGTGTAGTTTGGGTTTCAAGGTTTTAGTAGCCATGTAAAAAGAGTTTGGCAATGTCCCTTCTGTTTCTATTTCGTGGAACAATTTGAGGAGTATTGGTATTAGCAGTTTTTTGAATTTCTGGTAGAATTCTGCAGTGAATCCATCTGGCTCTGGGCTTTTTTTGGTTGGGAGACTTTTGATGACTGCTTCTATTTCCTTAGAGGTTATAGGTCTGTTTAAGTTGCTTATCTCTTCGTGATTCAATTTTGGTAAGTGATAACTGTCCAGAAAATTGTCCATTTTCTTTAAATTTTCCAATTTTGTGGAGTAAAGGTTTTCAAAGTATGACCTGAAGATTCTCTGGATTTCTTCAATGTCCGTTGTTATGTCCCCCTTTCTGTATCTGATTTTGTTAATTTGCATGATCTCTCTCTGCCTTTTGGTTAATTTGGATAACGGTTTGTCTATTTTGTTGATTTTCTCAAAGAACCAACTCTTTGTCATATTGATTCTTTGAATTGTTTTCTTTGTTTCAACTTTATTGATTTCTGCCCTCAGTTTGATTATTTCCTGGCGTCTACTCCTCCATGGTGAATTTGCTTCCATTTTTTTCTAGAGCTTTCAGCTGTGATGTCATATCTCTGGTGTGGCTATTCTCTAGTTTCTTCATGTGAGCACTTAGAGCTATGAACTTTCCTCTTAGTACTGCTTTCAAAGTGTCCCATAAGTTTGGGTATGTTGTATCAACATTTTCATTGAATTCTAGGAAGTCTTTAATTTCTTTCTTTATTTCTTCCTTGACCCAGGAATGTTGCAAATGCGTGTTGTTTAATTTCCATGAGTTGGTAGGTTTTTTGCACTTTGATTTGTTTTTTATTTGTATCTTTAAAGCATGGTGGTCTGATAAGACACAGGGGATTATTCCAATTTTTTTGTACCTGTTGAGGTTTGCTATGTTGCCGAGAATGTGGTCGATTTTTGAGAAGGTTCCATGTGATGCTTGAAAGAAGGTATATTCTTTTGTGTTTCGATAGAAAATTCTATAAATGTCTGTTAATCCCAATTGGGTCATAGCTTCTGTTAGCTCCTTTGTCTCTTTGTTAAGTTTCTGTCTGGTGGTCCTGTCCAGTGGTGAGAGTGGGGTGTTGAAGTCTCACACTATAACTGTGTGAGGCCTTATTTGTGATTTGAGTTTTAATAATGTTTCTTTTATGAATGTTGGTGCCTTTGTATTTGGGGCATACATGTTTAGAATTGAGACTTCTTCCTGATGGATTTTTCCTGTGATGAATATGAAATGACCTTCTTCATCACTTTTGATTGATTTTAGTTTGAAGTTTATCTTGTTAGATACAAGGATAGCTACCCCAGCTTGTTTCTTGGGTCCATTTGTTTGGAGTATCTTATCCCAACCCTTTACTCTGAGGTAATGTCTGTCTTTGAATTTGAGGTGTGTTTCTTGTATGCAGCAGAAGGATGGATTCTGTCTTCGTATCCAATCTGTTAGCCTGTGTCTTTTTATAGGCGAGTTAAGACCATTAATATTGAGGGAAATTAAGTTCCATTCAGTGTTTATTCTTGTTTGTTTTTGGTTTGTTGTTGGTACTGGTATTGTATGTGGATTTACCCTGCCTTTTATTTTGTGTTTTTGTAGAGTGGGATTATCTATTGCCTATGTTTATGTGAGTGTAGTTAATTTCCTTAGGTTGGAGTTTTCCTTCCAGTACTTTCTGTAGGGCTGGATTAGTGGTTACATATTGTTTAAATCTGGTTTTGTCATGGAATATCTTGTTTTCTACATTTATAGTGATTGAAAGCTTTGCTGGGTATAGTAGTCTAGGCTGGCATCCATGTTCTCTCAGAGTTGGTAGAATATCTATCCAGGTCCTTCTAGCTTTCAGAGTTTCCATGGAGAAGTCTGGTGTAATTCTGATAGGTTTGCCTTTATATGTAAGTTGGCCTTTTTCCCTTGCTGCTCTTAATATTTTTTCTTTATTCTGTACATTTGGTGTTTTAATTATTATGTGATGAGGGGACTTTCTTTTGTGGTCCTTTCTATTTGGCGTTCTATAGGCTTCTTGTACTTTCATTGGAAAGTTTTCTTCTATGATTTTGTTGAATATGTTTTCTGCACCTTTGAGTTGTGTTTCTTCACCTTCTTCTATATCTATTATCCTTAGGTTTGGTCTTTTCACGGTGTCCCAAATTTCCTGAATATTTTGTGTTATGGATTTGTTAGACTTCAGATTTTCTTTGCTTGATGAGTTTATTTCCTCTAGTTTGTCTTCAGTGTCTGAGATTCTCTCTTCCATCTCTTGTATTCTATTGGTTATGCTTGCATCTATAGTTCCTGATTGTTTACTAAGCTTTTCCACTTCCAGCATTCCCTCAGTTTGTATTTTCTTTATTGTCTCTAATTCAATTTTCAGGTCCTGAACTGTTTCCTTCAGCTGTTTAATTGTATTTTCTTGGCTTTTTTGGCTTTCCTTGATTTCTTGCATCTTTTGGTTTGTCTTTTCTTCTATTTCTCTGAAGGATTTTATGATTTCCTCTCTTAAATTCTCTATCATTTCGATGAAGTTGTTTTTAAGGTTGCTCTCTTCTGCTTCTTCTGGGTTGGGATGTTCATGTCTTGCTGGTGTAGAGTCCCAAGGCTCTGGTGGTGTCATATTGGTTTTCCTGTTGTTGGATGTGTTCTTATATTGTCGTCTTCCCATCTCTTGTTCCAGTGAGTACAGTTGGTGTCACTTCCTTTCCTGGTGTATATGGGTCCGGTGTTCTCTTCAGGTGTGTGCAATTGACTTTGATACTCTGATGGGTTTCAAGTTGGGTGCAGGCAGGTCTGAGGCACTGGCTCTCTAGAGACAGGGTTTCTCTGTGTAGCGTTGGAGCCTATCCTGGCACTCGCTCTGGAGAACAGGCTGATCTTGAACTCACAGAGATCTACCTGCCTCAGCCTCCTGAGTGCTGGGATTAAAGTAAAGGCGTACGCCACCAACACCCTGCAAAAGCAGTAATTTTTAATTGTTAGGGAAGGAAAAATATTGACGTTTTGAAGGACAAAGAAATATCAATATCATTTCTAAAATTAAT
This sequence comes from Cricetulus griseus, assembly GCF_003668045.3. Classification (NCBI taxonomy): domain Eukaryota; kingdom Metazoa; phylum Chordata; class Mammalia; order Rodentia; family Cricetidae; genus Cricetulus; species Cricetulus griseus. The sequence goes on along the minus strand of NW_023276806.1, from coordinate 47,544,711 downwards.
ATTCTATTTAAATTAATATTTTTCTTTTTAATTATTTTTCTTTTTTAAAGTGTATATAATTTCCCATCCCTTCCCTTTCTTCATTTTAAGCTATCCCATATACCTTTCCTTGTTGTCTTTCAAATACATGGCATCTTTTTTTCATTAATTGTTATCACATGCACACAACACACACGAATGCATGCATGCATGCATGTGTGTGCACACACACACACACACACACACACTCCTAAGTGAATAAGTACCTACTCTTCATTTCATATAATGTTGTTTGTATATTTGTGTGTATAATTTCAGGGCTTGCCATTTAGTATTGGCTAACCCGATGATAGCCGTTTCCCTGGGGAAGACTGTTTCTACATCTCTCAGCACTTCTTAGTTGCCTGTGGTTCTTTGGGCAGGGTTGAGTTCCGAATACACTTTAGCCTGTCTGTTGTTGTCCTTACTCAGCTAGTGTTTAGGCAACCATGTTGTTAAGACTTGATGGTGTAGCTTCTAACATTCCCAGGAGACACACCTTACAGATAACTCACTAATACTCTGGTTTTTATAATATTTCTGCTGCCTCTTCTTCAATTTCCTTAGGTGATGAAGGTCATACTCTTATAATGTGATCCCATCCAAAAGGGCCTGTCTACTGATTCCATTGCTTTGGAAATTATTCATTATATATGACCTTAGAGAGGCATATTCGGTCTATGGTGGTAGATTTTTTTTTTTAATCAGGGCTGGCTTGAGTTTTAAGAAGTAGAAGAAGCCGTTGGACTCTTGATCTCTCCCTCAATGGGGGGGGGGGGTGAGTTGGGTACAAAAAGTAAAAGCACACTTGTAAGGAAGAAAGTGCAGTGGATTCGGGAGTACTTTGCTTGGTGAGTACATTTCAAGTGGTTTTACAGGATTAGTGTAGGAAGAGAATGCTGAGGTACACCAGACCATCAAGGCTATGTGTTATCAATGTTAGATTCCATCCTTTGCTTCCATGTGGTCTCATAGGCATACTACTACCCTTCTGTTCTTAGAGCTCATTCTTATTTCAATCTTCATGCTAGTGGTTCAGGTTGATCACTAACTGCTCTTCCCCAAATGGGTCTTAAGTGTCCTGCTCATTTTCCCTTAAAGAAAGCCCCTCCCCATACTCCTCTCTACTTTCCAGCCCACTGTATTTTCCCAATTGCTTCTTTATTATATATATATATATATATATATATATATATATATATATATATACTATAACACACACACATATCTGCTGCAATCTGAGATTTGAGAAATAAACATGGTTAGTCATATTTATAGATGTATTTCCATTGACTAGGCCACTCCCATCATACCAGTGACTTGTGAAGTTGTTGAATAAATGCATTGACCCATAAAACAAGTGGGTTGTGAAGCACCTTTAATCAATTTTGCTGTAATTATGTTGTTTTGACCTTTAGGTATCTCTTATGAATGGATTGTTAAGACTTGGTTTTAATTGTAGGAAAGAAACGTACTCAGTTGCTTTGGGGAAGACCATGGTCTATGCAGGGAGGGAGAGAAACAGTATACTAAGGCATCTAGGAAATCACTCTGGATTTCTCTGCTTTCCATTGAAGGACAATATAGTAGGTTTTGAAGAGATCTTTCTGGAAAATAGTGATCCAAGTGTCTGTCTTTTCTTCTCTGAAGCCAGCAATCACTGTTTCCTGCTGGCTTCTCTATCCAGCATGCTTGCATGTGTGCTAGAACAGATTTTACCAAAAGTAAGTACCCACTGGGCAGGTCTCTGTTTCCTCTAAGCTAGTAGTATTTCACATGCTTGTTCTATTTACTATAATCTTTGGTTTGGTTGCCCTGCTTGGGACACTTCGATGTGGCCAGAAGTACAGAATGTTATAGCTTCCATGATTATAACTTTAGGCAGATAGAGCTGTGAGTAGCTCCCTGCCCACAGCCCCACAAAGCTGCCTGTAGATATGCCAGGGCTGAATTGCATAGATTTTTTTCTAGTAATTTAGTAATTTTTGTCATTAGAATACACCAGGAGGAGTTACCACTTCCTAGCATTTAAGGTGATCTTTTGGAGTTTCAGACTTGCACCACTTGAAGGAGGTGTTACTCTTTGCCTCATTTCCAAGGTGTCAGACCATGATGGAACATGCATGGTCCGTGGTAGGAGCTGTTGTTCAGCCACAGTCTATTTTCTGTAGGGTGTTTTGAAGCTGCCAGGAGGTGACTGGAAGCAAGACCAGTGCTGATTCTGGCTTACTGTCTGCTTCTAACCATGTAGTTGGTGTACTTGCCACTTTGGTTCTTAGTTTTATAGCATGAAAATATGGTGGTTAAACTAGGTGATGATCCTATTATTTGAACTCAAGTGATAGTGTTCTCTTTGATCATTAAAGGCCTAATAAGACAGCTAGGATCTCTGATCCTCGAATTGTAGCCTTCATTTACCCATGAATCTACGTAGGTGTCCATAGTATGTTCTCCCAGGCTTTTGGTCTGACATAAAGATTTTAGAAAAACATTACTTTTTTTCATTAAGATGCATATATGCAATGTTAAAGTAGTACACAGCAATTTATACTTCTTTGAAATTCAGTAGGCTATAATGTCTTTTTAATCCATTAAAACGTAAGTTTTAAAAGGGTATTACTATATATCCTTCACTTTTAATTCACAATTCACTAAGACTTCAGTAGGCAATACCAGAGAGTCATTAATCTGTTTATGAAGTTGAAGGAATGCATCTGTGCCCGATCCTTATTTGTATATGAGCAGTGACTATTTCTTTCATTTGACTCATTATAGTTTATAAAAGGAGGCTTCTCTAGATGATTTTTTAAAATCATTGACGGGAAGTGTTCCCTCTGTGAACAATTAGTTCTTTAAGGATAGTTCTTTTCATTAAATTGTCTGCTTATGTCAGAGCAGATGGTTTCCATCCTGAGGCTCCTTTTGCTTCTCAAGGAAGACTACAGATGTAGGAAGGAGCAGAGCTGTCTTGGAAAGAGACCTGGAAAGTGTGGTACACAGGGAAACCTGGCATCTCCCACCCGGCTTAGTCTACAGGGCCTGATGCAAGGAGCAAAGATCATTACAGGAGGGGCCCAGATAGTAATGAGTTGATAATCAATTAACTTTGTATACATGAATATATGTACTCTCTCTCCTTCTCCCTCCCCCTATCTTCCTTCCTCTCTCTCAGTATGTGTATGGTGTGGGGAGGGGGAGTTAGTGGTTGGAGGCCAGGGGATGGAAAAGGTGAGTTCTGCTTCACCACTCAGCTGTATTTGCTTGAGAAAGGATTTCTCACTAACTTCACGTTTGTTGTATTTGGTTAGGTTGCATAGCCAGCAAATCTCAGTGATCCTGTCTACCCCCACAGCCCTGGGCTGTTGTTACATGTTCACAGCCATGCCCAGTGTTTTTCCATGGATGCCTGGGACCCAAATACAGGTCCTTATGTGCACAGCAAATTCTCTTACCAACTGGACTTTTCACTAGCACCCTGTGTGTTGATTAAGGAGACTTGTTGGGGTGATGCCAGACACCACTTACTTCACTGTAATTGTCTCAAAGGCAAGTTTCCTCATGGTGAACGTTGGTCATGGGCTCCAGACATGTATCCACAAGAGGAGATTTCAAAGCCTGCCTGAAATTTGGAAGACCCAGCCAAGAGACTAAATAATAAAACATATAGCTCAAGATCCTACCCAAGACTTAACTAATTTTTTTTCTAAAAGTCCTGTGGATAGTAATTTTAAAAAAATTTAAAAGTGCCTCCTGCAAGGGAATCCATGACCTAGTATACTGTTGCTTTTATAGTCAGCATCTGTGTGTTTGGAAGACTAACCACAGACTGGATGAGGACGGGAAACTTATTCTTGCTCTATGTTGAAACTGCTGTGAAATACTGATAACACTGTACATGAATGAGTTGGTTATGCCTGTGATCAGTTTCCTTGGGATAAACCAAGTACATCCTCTGACATCTTGTAGGACTAATTATTTTTTAATGTGGCTGTGTTTATATTTTAAATTAGGACTCAGAGGTGAAAGGCTAGCACATTACAGACAGCCTGTTTGTCTGGTAGGCATCCTCCTCCTCTAAATTATGACCCTGGGGAAGCACATTGTATTTGGACAGGGACCTCAGCATGGTGGATGGATGCTAATCTGTATTGCAGCTGCCACTTCTCCCTGCTTAGCAGATACAGTACAGACTAATACTGTTGCTTTCACTGAAGTTTGAGGATTTAAGTGAAAATTGCCAGTGAAATACCTTTTATTTGGCAAGTTCCTAATAAGATTCCACTGAGAATTAACATTTTTAAGAAGCATTTAGTGTTCTTGGTGTGCATCATTTCTAATGGTACTGAAATCCATTTTGAAAAGAAGTTTCAGGTCCTCCTTTAAAAGCACTTGTATTTTGTTGTTGTTGATCTTATTGTTGTAATCCTGGTGTTTCATGTACTTATATGAGTTTTGTGTAAGTAGAACTTTATGGCTGTCACAGGAGTTTGGCCATAGTTGTAATGATTCCATTTCTTACATGTGCTGAATCTCCCCGTGCATAAGGATGGGTTAGGAGATTTTTTTTTCTTTTAGCATAAGCTAAAGCACAATTACAAGTGTGTGCAAAACTTAGAGAGAAAAACTTGCCACAGATTAAATATTTAGGGTATTACATATTTATTATGTAACAATTTGTTGTATAGAGTAAAGCCAACCAAAATAAACATTTGGCTGGGGTTCTAACTTTGGCTAAGCCATTTTCCTAATATTCCCTTGATAGAGATAGTTGATTCTATAAAGTCTGGGGAATTTCCAAGATGCCCAAATGTATATGTTACAATTGCACATGGTTAGTATGCTGTTAGTGCCTGAGGGTCCTTGCAGTATGAATACTCAGTCAGACTTTGAGGAGCAGCCCTATGATTGCACCAGCATTTTCATTTTTAATAGTGCTAGAGCAGAAAGAATCCCCAGAGAAGTGGCTGTTTTTTTGAGTGAGTTGTTGATTTATAATGTATTTAAATGTATGATTTTGGTCATTTTAGAAGAGAAACATTGACTGTTTTTGGTTATTAGCAATGACAAAAATTCTGTTTCTATTCTTATAGTTCATGTTCCATTTGTTTGTTTTGTCTTTGTATTTCAGAAGCCCTTGATGTGTAGTTCACCAAAGGAAAATGTGATTTTTATTTCATTTTAGAATTTATGGGTTTTCTTGAACAACTTTTGAAAGGTTAATCTACAAAAACAGTGATTTGCCTTCTTTGGAGTAATTCCAGATGGAGGGAGGCAGGTCCATGGAGATAGAGCACACCAGGAAAGAGATGAGAGATCTTTTAGTAAGACAAATGGTAAACTGGATGCCACAATGGCTGAGTTGCCATGGGGATATGTTGGGCTTGTTTTGCCCTGGTTAGTTTTAAACAGAGTTTAGAACCTGTCTGACAGGCTCTAAGTAGGAGAGAAGGACCTCCTACTAAATCAATAGCCAGTGCCTATTCCTAGCATGAGCATCTATAAATGTAATTCACTCTCTATTTTTGATCTCATTTATGGAATGTGATGCCTGCTGTGGTAATAGATTTGCTAAGTATTAAATTGATAACAGAGTGCTGATATGAAAGTTTAACCCATTCCTCCTTTGCTTTTTAGTAAGATTTTTTAAATCTAATTACTGTGATTATGTTCACGAAATGTTACCAGGCCTTCCTTTTTCTTTTTTTGGTTAAATGGGTCTTTTGGGAAGCAACCTATCTTTCCACCAGTGTTGAACGCCTGCAAAGGGCGAAGTGACCATTTTCATCATATCAATAGGCCCTTATTTCAATCTTTTTTCCTTTGATCTCTGTGGTTCTGTGGCTTTAACAATAGACAATGGTGAAATGGGAAGTATTAACCCATTAGAAACAAATAGCTACAGATTATTCTTGAAAGGACAAAATATATAAATTCTATCATATCATAAGGTTACAACTTACTCCCAAATAAAAAGCATGTCAGTTGAAGAACCCTGTACTTGCCAGTTGACTTGTAACTAAATTGAGACTAGTTACAACATCCTTCTGAATATGACATGGCTGAACCTTCATCTGGCCAACTTAACACATTTTTATTTTAGCAACAGGCTGCACAACTTGTCTCTGTTAGTGTGCAATTAGATCAGCTGCCCTTAAGAAAGTGATAGCTAAAAAGATAGTTAGTAAAAAGGAAGAACAAATAGCACTATAAAAGCCAAGTCCATCATAGCTACTTTGCAACACAGAGCATTTTTCTTAGTCCATGTTCATTTATGAATTATTTTCTATTTTAGGTGTTATTATTTTACATGTGCTATGGCAATCCCGTCTGTATAAATAGACCCAAGGCAGTGTCACTCTGGACCTGGCTTCTCATAGCCTTGTGTGCAAAGTGGACATTTTTACATTATAATCTCTAATGTATATTTAGGTAGTGAACTGCTGTCAAAGTTAATGTGTTTCCTATGCATTTTTAATCATTTCTTTTTGAGAATATCTACCTTGGGCATGTTGACAATAAGAGGACTTTCGGTATCATTAGGTGTCACACAGACAGCTACAGTGAAGGTCACAGCTCTCCAATGGCCTTGCTATTTAAGGGCAGATGAGTTCTTTCAGGCTTAAAAACTATTTTTTCTTGCCTTTAGCATATTTTAAAAAATGGCATAAAATTAGAATTGCCCCAGGAATTTACCAAATCATATATTTTCCAAGCATTGATGATTCACAATTCAAACAGGCAAAGTACAAATCTGAGCCTAAATGTGGAATCCCATCATGCAACCCAGACTGCAGGTGAAGAATTCTACATTCTACTGAATCCTGTTTTCACATTGGCTCTGTGTATGGGAGGTGTAGTAGTAGCAATTTAATAGTCCGTAAAATAAGTTCTCTCTATACTCAAGGCATTTAGCATGTGGAAAACAAGTCTGATGAGTGCTTCACCCTGGAGAACTCACTAGGGGTGCTGCTTTTGGGGAAAGACAATAAAGTCTGTTGTTTGTGTTAGGGTGCCACCTCATAACATCTGGGAGAGAAACTCTCCATGGAAAATTAAAGTAGGATTAAAGTCACCATCCCTCCAGGGGTTCTGTGGCACTGAAGCAAAGGGGAGATGTAGCAATTTATATTGTACCTCCAATGCCATAGCAACTCAACTGGAGTGAAGGGCAAGTGAATTTCAGACCTCTGCCTTCCATTAACTGGATTGACAAGAATGCATTGACTAACATTTGGTTCTCTTTCACTTATAGCAACTCCCCTGTTCTTGGTGGGGGCAGGTAATGATTGAAAAGGATTTTGAGATCTCTTTGCTAGAACATTTCATGGAGCCTTTTTAAAGTACCTGGAATATCCAGAACCAACTGACTGTCACTGGTCCTCCATATACAGAGTACTGCACTTCCACCCAGTCACCACAGTCATTAGAATAAACACTCCTCAAGTATAATGAGCAATAGCTCATGCCCCCAAATGAGTAAGAGATGGTGATGTTTATGAGTGATAGCTCTTTTAGTAGGGAGCAGCTTCATCTATTAATGAAAAAGTGACTGTGAGGTTGTACATTGGTGAGCAGAACTGGTGCAATTAGGCCCCTATATAACTGAAGCTGCCTGTTCTCTGAAATGAAATATTGAACCGAGGCCCTCATTGCACATTGAAAGAAATGCAAGACAGGGATGGGTCTGGATTTTTAATATCACTGATGCTATTGGCTTAGACATGTTCCATTTGTTGGGTCTGTTTTACAAGCCTAAATTTGAGCCCAGAGTTTTTCTCCATATAAATGTCTCAAGAATTGCTGTCACACATCCATCACCTTTTTGCTTTTGAATTACAAAGATAACCTTAAGATAGGAGCCTTCTCCTGGACAGTGTGATACATACACAGAAAGGGTGAGCCTCCTTAGTGATGAAATCAGCCAGTGCCCAAAAGGAAAGTAATAGGCAGAAAGGGTAGAGCTGATGAAAAAATTGATTCTTTTCCAAAAACGTGATATGTTTTTTATGAAGCAGGCATCAGCTGAAAGAGAAATATTTTTTCAACTAAAAAGAGACTGACAGTGAGGAAAGAAAAGGTATGTAAGGGATCAGGGGATAAGCATGTGTCTTATTCTCTCACCACCTTGGGTGATGAGGAAGTTGAGAAGTATTCCATCTGGATTACTTCAGATATTTACCTGAGGCTGGCAGAATTAACCATTTTAATGCTAATAGTGGACTTTTCTTCAAAGCACATGTAGCCTCCACACATCGTTGTCTTTTCTATTGTAAACAGTGTGTCGTTTGTTTTCAGGTTTGCCAAAGATGCAGGTCATTAGGAACTACACTGGGACCCCACCCCCAGCTCTCCACGAAGGACCACCATTGCATATCCAGGCAGGAGACACTGTTGAACTTCTGAGAGGAGATGCACACAGTGCATTTTGGCAGGTACTAACCCAGACGATAACTGTTTTGATCTAGTGGATGATTGACTATTAAATACAAAATAAAACTCTTGCCTTTAAAACCTGATTGCATACTTAAGCTTCAGAAACCTTACATGCTTTGTTAGGGTTATTATTTATTACCTCATGTTTGCAATGCCAAGATGGCCACGAGTGTTATAACCCTAAAGAAAAAGGGTCAGTACTGTGAGTCATAATTATCATTTTATTAAAAATTCATACTTGGCTGGAACTTTTCCCAAACCTAGTACCTGTAGGTATGATCTAACATGCATGGCTTTAATATATTAAGAGTTCAATTCATGGAAGATACCTGCCAGTGGCTATTTGGGGTTCTATTTGACTTTTTGCACACCCATGCTAGTACCTGAAAATCTTAGAGGTTCTCTAGGCATTATCCATAAGCTATATGAAATGTAAGGAGTAATTGATTTTGTTGATATTTGCTGATGATGAAATCTCTCTTTGCTAATAAGGCTAAGAAAAATATGGTATGGCATTAAGATTTTATATAGCTGGCTAACAGAATGTTAGCCAGAATGTTGTGGTTTGTTAAGAGAGTCTGTGTTTTCTCTTTGTGTAGTAATATTTACCAATAAAGTTGAAGAATGTGTTAACTAGCCAGTGTACATTGAGGATAATGGGCGAGGGGTTGAGGTTAAGTAGGAAGAGTGGCCTGTGAGTGAAATTTGATCGTGGCTAAAGGGAAAGGAAGCAGAGAAGGACAAAAGTGACCACTGTGCACATGAAAACGGCCTCTATCTTATTTGTAGCTGTTTCACTCTTCTCTTGTCACTCCAGAGTGCTTCTACACCTAACACATATCACCTCCATCATTTCAACCGCTGTCGCCAATGACTTTCCCGAAATCCCAACATTTTCCCCAGGTGATCTTTCTCCTCTCCTTCATCACTTCATCATCCTTCCCAGAATAGGAAGTGAAAAAATAGCAAATTAAATGTATTAACTCTTATATCCGTCCATCTAAACACAAAATATCTTCATTTGTACCCACAAAGTCCCCTTACTCATGACTCCTTTCTTTTTGAATTTTCCATCCTAAGTTTTCAACTTCCTTGTCCACTGGCATCTCTGCTATAGCACATTTTTATGTGTACATTTCTCATGTTACAAAATATATAACTCAACATTTTGTCTAGTTTGTTCTTTCAGATTCCCAATTCCTTCGCCCTCTGTCTCTTTCTCTCAAAGCTAAGCTCATGGGGGAAGTAGTTTATACTCAGTTTTGTCTGCTCTTGTTCTAGTCACAATCTAGCACTTAAGTCTACTCTTAACTTGTATCAATAGTGCCACTTAGGAAAAACAAGAGCAGCTTTGAGGTATATGATAAACCATAAATATTTGAAATGTATAATTTGGTAACTTTTGCTTTTGGTGTGTGTGTGTGTGTGTGTGTGTGTGTGTGTGTGTGTGTGTGTGTGTGCGCGCGCGTAGATCACTACGATCAAGATAATAAACACATTCACCCAGCTCAAGTGTATTTGAGGTCCATTGATGATCTTCTGGCTCCTACCCTAAGGCAACTGTCATTCTGCTTTCAGAACATTGGTATGTTTGTGCATTTAAAAACTGTTGTGTGTTTCCTCTTTGTGTAGATTTTTAGTGTCAAATGTACATGTGGGTGTGTATGTGTGTGGTCGTATGGGTGTATATGCATGTGGTATACTTACATGTTCATATACAGGTCTGTGGGTTACTTCATTGCCAATGGAGGCCATAGGAAAACAATCAGTGTTCTAGTCTATCGCTTCCTGTTTTTGTCTCTTGAGACAGGGTCTTTAACTGAACTGGGTATGAGGCTGGCAGCCAAGAGATCACATCAGTCCTCCTGTCTCTACTTCCCACAGTGCTGGGATGACGGGTGTGCATGACTACGTCCTGCTCGCTACATAGGTTCAGAATATGTCCTCATGCATGTGCACCAAGTGCTCTTATCCACTGAGCCACCTCCCCAGCCTACACTTACTATTTTCTACATTGAGTTTGTAGCCTGTAACTATTCTTATTCTCAGTTATTCTTAGAATTTTCAACATCATATTCAATCAGAGGTTTTCTATAAATGATGATGTTTACTTCATCTGTTCTGGTCTAGATGTCTTTAAATTCTTATCTTGTGGCAATGGCTATAATGTGTGTAAAGTGTTAAGTGGAAGTGCTAAGAGAGTGTGTATCATGGCTGTGTTTCTGATCTGAGGGAAAAGTTCTTTATTAATGAGCATGATGTTACCTGGCAAGTAGGACAGTTTCTTTAAAGTACAAAGTAAATTTCTTTATGAGTAAAAGGCTGTCTGCTCTTCTCTAATTTTTTTTCTCAGGAAGTTAAGGTATTTGGTCTTTTTCTAACAATCTGTGCATTTATGTCATTAAACGTAATGGCCCAATGGCCATAATATTGTGTTGATTTGGGTCTCTATAGTCTATCATGGTGTCACCACTTCCGTTATCCCTCTTCCCATCTCCATCCTTTCTCCTTGGATCCTCTCCTGGTTAATTGTGACTGGGTGACTGTGATGTCTACTATTCTCAACATAGAAGCAGGTTATGGTTTCTCGCCCTCCTCTCTCTTTTTCTCTATCTTATTTCTTACATTAGTGATTGCTGCACCCGAGATTATCCTTACTTCCTTCTATTACTGAGGGCTTAATAGCAGTTTGAGAGTTTTATTTTTAGGCTCTTCAGGTAACACAATTGTTTATGAGTTGTGTATTTAATTTTTCTAATAGGTAGATAGTACTACAAGTTCTAAACACTACTTCTGCTGCCTCCATAGACTCCGGTGTGCTTCGATTTACTTTTAGTTGGCTCGGAATACTTTCATTTCTTCTTCTGGGAATTTAGAAAATAGACTACTTGGTTTCCAGTATTAAGGGATTTCCCAAATATTCTTAATGTCTTTGCTTAAAAGACATTGATCTTTCCCGTTGGCATGTAAAAATATAAAAATTATGCAGGATAGTGGCAACTTGTGATCTTTATATTTATGTATGTTTTACATAGTGTTAAAGTCATGCTAAGCAGTTATCTTTGGTATGTTCTTAATTTCTAGTTTCATTTCACAAGGGAATATAGATTGTATTACTTGATCTTTTTAAATTAGTTATGCATTATTTCATCAATCTTGATAAATGTTCTGTGTGGGCACACAAAGAATGTATATTCTGTTTATAAGCAGTAGAATATTCTACAATTGTCATTTAGGTCAAAATAATTGCTAATAATGCTTAAATGTTATTTATCCTTATTGGCTGGTTCTGTAAACATCCAACTTATCCACACTCCTATACTCAGCATCTGACATTTTTGTAGATTCTGTGTTTCCTCTTTCTCCTGTATACCTCTTGGCCATCAGTTCCTTTTTATTTTAGCTTATAAATCACCTTCAAATTATTTCTTCTTCTCTCTCCATTGTAAAGTTTCTGTTTAAACTATGACACTTGCCCTAACTTTCATGTCATATGACATCTGGTGTTACCTTTAATTTCTATTCTCACTTGTAGAATTTGTCTACTACAGACATCTCCCATACCCACTGAAAAACCCAGATTTAATTAGACACTTTATGAATGTCTTTCAGTGCTTTTCTTCTGTCCACACAGGATTCATATTTCTTTTCCATAACAGATGCATTTATGAACCACAGAATCAGTCCTTGCTCCTTTTCTGACTTCTTGTTTCACAAGTTTCTCATTTAACTATGTATCTTTCATTATCCTTGGGCTGACTACCTTTAATTGTCAACTTCACACAACCCGGAGTCAACTGGAAAGAGAATCTCCATGAGGGATTGTCTAGAGTGAGTTGGCCTGTGAGCCTGTCATTAGGGAATTGTCTTGATTAAGTTAATTGATGTATAGTACCCAGCAGCCCACTATAAGAAGCACTGCTCCCCAGTCAGGGGCTACCTGAACTATCTAAGAGTGGACAAATCAAGTTGTTCAATACAAGCAAATAAGTGAGCATGCATGTATTAGTTTCTCACTGCTCTTAGCTGTGTATGTGATATGACTAGCTCTTTGAAGTTCCTACCTTGACTTTCCTACAATGATAGAGTGTAACCTATAATTGTAAACTGAAATTCCCAAGTTGCTTTTGACTGGACATTTTATCACAGCAGCATGAAGGAAACTAGAGCAATCCCCATGTGCTTATACCTGTTATTTTATGGCATTTCACTAAAAGCTCCACCTGTGTTACTTTCTTATCCTGCCTACCTTCTTACTTCCACCCCTGTTATTAGACAAAACTTGGCATTTAAAAAAATCCTTTAAAAGTGACAACAAATCACCAACAACTCATGTTTATTTAATAGTTTTTGGACACAAAGTATATTTACAGGCATATTTTACATATATTAACATGTGTTGGTAATGAACATTCTGAAAAAAAAAAAAAACTCTGTTTTAACCTTTATTTTAAACATAAGCAGGCAGAGCCATTGAGAAGTTGAGTCTCATGCCTAAAGTTGCATAGTTACTGGGCAGAACTGGGAATGAAACCTAGAAGTTCTTGATCTTGTATCTAAGCCTTATCTTTTATAAGTCCATGCTGCCCCAACATGCTTTATGTTTATGGTTAGAGCCACAAGCTGATTGAAATGTTTGTTTTTCAGGATCATGAATTCCCTGACAGTATTCCAGTCTATCTCCACTATATGATGACTTATGGGTTCTTATAATGTTCTGGGTTAATAAGATGGCTCTTCTGCCTTATTTGATAATAGCATGATATTGAACTACTGAGGACCTGTAGTATCTAGAATCTCAGGATGGACACTTGGGACTGGCCCTGTTAGGAACTTTGTGGAGGCTGGTGACCACAGATACCACCTCGGGAACTTTTTAGACTTCCGTTCAAGATTAGACAATGCAAGTTGCAGCTGACTCTTGGGATTGCAAGATGAGAAGCTGCCAGACCTCAAGATATGTATCCAGAGCTTTGCAGTTACTTCTGATGCTTTGCATTGGTTTAAGCATGGAGATCAGATACAGGAAAGGAGACTGTGTTAATTGATTGCTCAGAGAGAGAGTTCACTATAGAACACCCAGGTAACAGTGGACCACAGACAGAAAACACTGTGGGTTTGTCTGAGCAGTGCTAATAATAAACTTACTTTGTAAGCCATCCTTGAGGATGCTAAAAGCCAGTTAATTTCTTTTCCAGAGACATCAATAGGAAATAGTGAAGCTAAGCACAAAATATTGGAGCTATTGGGGCATGTAAGTGGTACCTGAACAGTAGTATGTTTAAGACCACATGAAGATCATGGGGATGGCTCAGCAGGACTCCTAGAAGCCACACAGCATGTGCCCACAGACATTTAACTCTGTTGAAGAGAGGATTGTAGACATCATGTTTTCCTAACTGAGCTTTCTTCCCTATTTTTCTAATGCCTTGTATATATAAAACTTAATTGTATTTTTTAAAATTGTATTCACTGTTTTTTGTAGCAAAGTAGGTTTAGGTGATACTTTCAACATATCTCATAATGCTTATAGATTGATTTAGTGTTTATTTTATTCCCTACAGCACACTGTCTTGAAAGTAGGACTATTCAGGTTCTGTTCTAATTGACCACAAACTCATTTTACTAAATTGTACTGCCTTCTATTCTTTCTACAGAAAAACAATATTGTTATTAATTGTCAGTTCCTGTTCAGTTGCCTGAATGTGTGAAAATTTTCTGGTGTGGTGCTAAAAGGACATTGGAAATGCTCAAGAGAGTCATAAGATAAATGGGGAGAAACACTGAATGACAAAGTTTGTCTATGACTTTTCCTTAGTGGAATGCAGGTCTAATTGTTAGGGAGAAGAGTGGTTAATGCTTAGAACAGAGAACATTTCGCACATTTATTCCAGATAGCAATTATGCATCGAGTGCTAGCTCTACTGCTCAGATACCTCAAGCTCCAAGATGAACTTTCATTGGTTTGACATTAGGCCTCCTATTTTTAGAGGAATCTTTCATGCTTGCTGCCAACTAGTAATAGGTTTATATTGTCAGACATATGTTAAAAATTCACCCACCATTTCTGGCTTAGCTATAACATGTGCCAGCATTGTCTTGTGAGTACCTATAAATCATTTAATGGCTATTTAGCTGGACTTATTGGAAAGAGCAGTAGCAGAGTGAGAAATCCTGGAGTGAAGACATTTACCTGTGGCCAAATTGCTATATGGTTGGATAGCATCTTTCAATTACTTTGTTGCTTAATTTTAGATGTCACATAAGATGGGCAGACAAGAGCCATGTTCATAACACTGATTAAAAGCACCTGTGGGAGGCAGTTATAATACTAGCATACAGCCCTATTTCTGAAGATTAGGACATAGTGGGCTTGGTTTTAACCTAGGCTTGCATTAAGCCCCAAATAAATCTATCTGAGCCACTGAGTAGATGATGAACTTGGTATGATTCCATGATAATTATGGCATTATCTCTAGCTTATCATGTGCTCATTGAATGAAAACCAACCCAATAAATGTTGCCAAAACCCCAAGGTGTTCCAATGAACTCATTTTTTTTTTTTGGCTACAACAGAAACTAAATAAAGGGAATGCTTTCAAATTATTAGCATATAATAAAGATATACTTACCCCAATCATGAAATTAATATATTACTTTTCTGTGTTTTTAAAAGCAATTAGAGATGCCACAAAGTCTTCAAGGAGGCTGTCATGATTAGATAAACTTTTGTTTTACTGACTGGACACATGGAAGATTCATTGTTGAAAACTAGCGAGTTTAATGTCGTGTTTTATTAAAACAAAACAAAGCAAAAAACCTAGAGTGTTTTCTTCTTGTTTGTTCTCAGATAAATATTTTGGTTGATTTTTTTAAGGTCTGTGTGTGGGGGTATGTATACAGGGTCTCCATGTACATATTTTGTTCATTTTCATGCTCAAAGAAATCAAGTTTTGTAGTTTGCACCCTTCGATATGTGAATTCCTCTAAGGGACTGTATTTTTGTTTAATTGCTTCAAGAATATAGTTTCACAACCTCTTCTGATACCTTATCCCATCTAGTCTGAGATTATACATAATTAGCACCAGACAAGAAAATGAAGTGTTTTTCACTTCCTATGCTGGCTCTTAGGAAATAAGAACTCCCTTTGCTGAGTTTTAGTGGCTGATGCTTGCCATTGTGGTGACCTTGAACTGGTAAGTCTAAGTGCTTCAGTTTTATTACATTAAAAGTGGGGGTGATAACATTCACTATAAACTAAATCAGTAACATCGTAATGTAATCACTAAGCAGTATCCAACCATCCAGACAGATCAATCAGTCTGTCCATCTATTTAGTAATTCACCCTAATACATAGAAATTGCCTACAGTGTTTCATTCACACTGTGTTTCATATTGGAAGGACCAGAAACAATACCACTAGTTTCTAATCTAAATGATCAAGACAGAGGATGCATTATTTTGAGTTTTTTGCTAAGAGGTTTTCATAAATCCTACTTTAAAAAACACACACAGAGGTTAGCTTGTAGATTAAAATTTGAAGTACTTACTACAAATGATTTGCATTTGAATCTTAAAAAGGAATTTTTGTACTAGTTAAGCGCTTGGGCCTATTTGTACATTTTCAAGAAGTTTTGCTTTCTAAGCTGCTTTCTCTTTCAAGTGAGTCACTTCACTTATTAATGCAGAAAGTCAGATTTTATTGTAGACTGTCATGTTTTCAACACACACCATGCCCAGAGCATACAAATTACCCTCCAGGATGGATCAGGGAATCTTTCTTTGAATAGATATTAGTCTCCTCTGCATTGTTATTATCACAACAGTAATTTCTGTTGAAGTAAGTGGGCTCTCTGCATTTTCATTATAACTTCTTTCAAACAATGAGTTGTCAATTGAGCTGTGAAAATGCACTATGTTCTGTCTCCCCTTCCAAGGGATTCATTTTGGCAGCTTCTTTCTTTCTTTCTTTGTCTTTTCTTTTCCTTGAGAGCTATATAAAATTGTCTTCAAATGAAATGAATAGCCAGTAGGAAATTGGCCATTTAGGGTTGCGTTTCCTGGTGCAGGTGTAAGGCATGGCTGTTTCCTAACAACACACAGAACAGTTCTTTTCACACCATCTGACCTTTGACAGATAACCTGTTGCCTTTAAGTAATATGATACATAAAGACAGAATCTCTCATGCTGGAGTGGCTTTTACATATGAGAAGTATTTTCCTAGAAAATATATGGACTAAACTTATCAGAAAGCAGAAGGAGAGAGGGAGGGGGAGGGGAAGAGGAGGGTGGGCAAGCAAATGTACCATCTACAATTTCTACTACTTTAGAGTGCCCCCTGTGTGTTTTCTTCTTAGATAAAAGATCTTGAAACAAGGAGGAAACCTGTGTCCTAGATCGTGGGGTTTCATTTGCTCCAGTGTCATTTATGAATATGCCATTGGAGGCAATTTGCAAGCTAATTGGAACTAAAAGGCAATTATAAGAGCAGAACTGCAATCAGTGCAAAAAATATATATATTTTTATCCACAAAGAAAATTAAATAATATAGAAAATACTTGTGATACCTCACAGCTACAAATCATGCATCTATATGGTCTTTGTTTTAAGGACTAAAAGTGCTTTTACATGTGTTCTGATCAGTTCATGGAGTTCTCCGCCCAGTAGAAAAGTTCTGCAAAATAAATAAATTAATAAAATTGTGGGGCTCAGGAATTTCCTAGGAGGAATGAAACAGTCATTTCACATGAAGCCAGAGGCAGTGAACCTAGAACTAAGGGGTAGTGAACTGGCCATGCACAACTTGGCCAAACATGTGTTTTCTTCCTATTAAGCTAAGAAAAGAAATACAAAAAGAATTGACTGGGAAAATCTTCTCAAACCTTAGACAAATCCTTAGACACTTTAATGTTCTGCCTTTGTCTTCACCATGTCTTGTTTTCTTAGCTAAAATCTTTACCATTGTACATTTGCCCTATACTGAGGCCATTTTCTCCAGAGTCTTATTTAAAAATAATTTTCTAACACACAACTACCACACTGAATCCTGGTCTGCCTGGCTAGAGCACCCTAGAAAGATGAGAACCATCACTTTTATCTCATTCCAAGGCCTACAAGAAGTGTGTCTAAGTAACTAACTATCCAGAGAGGCCATTTCCAATCTTTGTTTCTCATACATTTCAAAGTCATCATTAATTCTGAATTATACTTTATGTCACTTGAATGACCACTAAAGTATTCATTGTGTCAGAGTGTATGTACTCTTATGTTCCTCATCTATACAATGGCAGTGTTGACTTTTAAATGACTCATGGAGATTTTTTGAGGTTTATAGGCAGCAAGAATGAAAAGAAATTGAAAGGGAGGATAAATTGTATATCTGTAATTATTAACAATTTTGAAGAATGTGCTTCATTTTCCAGGAGTAGGAAAACAATTATCTGGTATTTCTACTTTTTTATCTAAATTTCATATTCATCACATTTAATTCCTATAAAGACTTGCACTGACAATGTGGGTTTTCAGAGACTATTTTGCCCTCCACATAGCTATTCTTCATTCCTGGAATTTCTTTAATTCTCCCCCCCCATAATTATACAGTAAAGTGAAAGTGATAAATTCTGAAGGGAATGGCTGATTTAAGTACAGCATTGGTGGAGACCAGGAGACCTTTCTAGGGATCTGGAGGATGAGAAAGACCTAGGATAGCTCAAGAATTCCAGTTGAAGGGTGGGGTGGTGCATAGTCAATACTTAACAGAGAAAGAACTTGGCTCAATGACAACTTGCCACGGTCCAATCAGGAGGTAGGAGGGAAGTACAGAGAGAAGGGAGAACTTGAACTTCCCTCTCTGCAACTATGGAAGGTACTGTTAAGGATTAAGAAGATCACACTTCCCTAGCCCTAGAACACATAAGAATATGATTCCAAGAGCATTTCCTAAAACTCTGTGTTTTCTCTCTTGATCTAAAGTTCAAATGTCCATCTGTATCCAATCAGAGGCAAATAGAAACACTAAAGAATTATTTGTAAACATTATCTGATCTCTGTTGTTAAAACAGATTCCTAAATCCAAAATAAAACCAACTTGTTTCCTTGATGCTAGAAGAAGTCAGCATCTTGGCCTCTGCAGGGACTCACGGGTGTCTTTCCCAAGTCAGAGTCCTGCCATGAAGACATTTCTCCATGAAGCCGAAGACTCAGTTCGGATCATGCAGCATCTTTGTTGAGTGTGGGAGCCCTGTGTTAAGAAGTCCCTTGGTACACCTGTGCTTCCTCTCTGGCTCCCAGCCCTTTTATAGAATGAGAAGCCATCAAGGCAAAATTGAACTTGTGAGCCGGGCGTTGGTGGCGCATGCCTTTAATCCCAGCACTCGGGAGGCAGAGGCAGGTGGATCTCTGTGAGTTCGAGGCCAGCCTGGTCTCCAGAGTGATTGCCAGGATAGGCTCCAAAGCTACACAGAGAAACCCTGTCTCAAAAAACCAAAAAAAAAAAAAAAAAATTGAACTTGTGAGTGTGGGGGTACAAAGCTATTCTCAGTTGGTCAGTATATCCTATAATCACCAGACCTTTATTTTGACAGGTATTTGCCCCAAAATATCAAGTATTTTGACCCTGAGAGCATCACAATCCCTAATTACAGGAAAGGAGAACCAAGCAGCATATGACTGTAATGGAGCAAGGAAGGCCCTGGAGAGATGATTAAAGAAGATAATAGATATTAGTAAAGGCATGTAAGAAACACTTTCCCTGGGTAATTGCCAACTGGCTTTGATTGAATAAATCATAAACGGGGTTTGCAAGAAGGTCTGCAAGTGTACAGACTGTATTATGGGAATTGGCAAAGCTCCTGACACAGGGAGTAGGGTCCTAATTGTTAACTCTGGAGATGGACACTGTTGGTTAGTTTTCTTACTTTCATTTCTTCTTGCCTTGCTGAACTTGACACAGGACAAAGCATAGGTTATCCAGTACTTTGAGGAAGTTACAATGCCTTAAGTACATATTCAGATGATTAGACCTCTTTTAGTAGAAAGTCAAAGAGAACCTTTTAGGGATAAAGTTCTGAAATTGTGTCAACCTTTTTGACCATTATGTTACTACCATGTAAGCTACATTCTTGCACAATTACTGAGAGACCATGTCAATGAAAAGTACATTCTGTGGGCTGTCAGTCTGAAATTGTCTCGGGTGTGGCTGTTGATGACATACCATAAGGGGAACGCACAGTCCCTTACAATGTTGAACCAAACAATTTATGAATTTGTAACATTGAATTTTAGTTATTTATGATTCAAATTCCTAAAGAATCTTATCATATCTAATTCTTAACAAGAAAATCCTACATGATTGAGTAAATAGATGACTTCATACTGAGTCAAAATGAAAGTTTGAGAAAGTCCTTATCTTCTGTTAGTAAATGCTGTCAGGTTAAATTACTGATCTCTACCATTCCTGATGAACAAGTTTTGGACCTGAATCCTGTGGGTACAAAAATAACTAACTGGGAAACAATAGAATTTGTTGAGGGTGCCTAAATAGAGCATTTGGCCAGTACTGGAGACCTTGGAAATGATTTCTTAGGGTCAATTCTCTTGCTTTATGGAAGAGGATATAGAAACTGAAAAAGATTGAGTGAATCACTTAAGATCAGAAGGCCAGAAACAGAAAACCAGGCTCTGGATTCCCTGATCACAGAAAATTAATACTTCCTGAAAATTTTGAGATTCTATAAGCCCATCTAAATCAATGAAAATATCTGAATGTGAAAAAAAGTTAATTGACAAAATGACATTATCAAACAATCCTTGAAAAGTGGTCATGTCTATTCATTTATATTCCTCACATACCTATTGTACACATTGAAACATCAAACTTTTCATCAAAGCACTAATTCTGCTCTCAGTAGAAAATAATCCCTTTAAAAATGCCTAATGTTCCATGAACATTTAATACATGAAGCTGGTACTTAGAGCATTTGCTTTGTGCTTACTTCTGATCAGAATTGCCAACGCTATGAAAAATCATATTTGTTGTTGGCCATAATTAGAAAAAAACATTTCTTTGGGCCTTTGTTGAGCCTGGATTAATTTGGGGGTTATGCAGCTTCTTTCCAAGTAAGGTGTCTTCCAAAATGTAGCTGAACCTTGTTCTTCTTTGCAGGGTTCGTATTGAGCAAATGCTTGCAATTTGGCTCACTTCTGTGCTGGTTGAGTTTAACTTGCTGGTTATTTTTCTTCCACCAATGAAACTTCTTGTTTATTTCACCAGAAAATCAAAAACACTGCTGTGAGAATATGTGTCAGGATTATATCATATACCTCTTATCCAGTAAGAGTTGGGAGGGAACTGGGATTGATACATAAAATAATATTGTTTCTAATTTAAATTAAAAGAAAAAGGGAGGAAGAGGTGGGAGGAAAACCTCAAGATACAAGGAGCCATAACCAGAGCTCTCGTTTTGGTTGGAGAAATACAGAGACCTTGCTATAGACATTTCTCAAATACATCAGGGAGCATATCCCACAGTTACATTTACCTCACATCTAAAAAGTGTACAAATACAGCTTCTGGCTTTTTAGTAGTTTTTTTCTCAGTATACATTTTACAACTTTTGATTTTAAGTGGTTCCTTTTTCCACTCACTTCCATCAGCCAAAATTCCAGAGACAGAGCAAAGAGAAGCAATTTCATATGAATTAGAAAATCAAATATAATTGTGGATTTTGTCATATATTTTGATGACTTGACTCAATGATCAGCCTATATAAATTGAAAACAATATGATTTCAAAGATGGGGCCGAGGGATGAAGTTTGACAAATTACACAGAGCTGTAAGTCAGAATTACTCCCTATGTAGAAGTGACCATATCAGAAATAGGAATTTCAAGTGTTTATTTCACTGCTTGGGGCTTTTAAAATTCATCCACTGGCCAAATTTGAATACCCTGTCCTTTTCCAACATGAAATTAAAAATTAGGCAGCTTTCATTTCATTCTTTTGTACATGACACTTTGAGGTTCTTCAAACTTAACTATACACAATGGTATTTGACAACTGTCAGTGTTCATTGGCAGAAAAATAGCTACCTTCCTTCATGTTTAGGAGACAGTGGGTGATGAAAGAATATGTTTGCTTATAAGAAAACCTTTGTGTAAAGCAATGAACTCTCCAGAATATAGATTGCCCATTGAAATGAAAGTGGTAATGAAAGTCCATGTTATTTGTGATTTTGTACATTTGCCTGGAAACAAGGGGAATGATAGGGTTATATATAGATTTAGGCGTTTGTATTTAATAACATGTGAATAGTCAATTTGCAGTGAATTTTTAAAAGAATAATTGGAGAATAATTGAAAAACAATATTATGGCTGAAGGAGGAAATGGCTACTCAGCATCTTCAAAAGGCTTCTATGCGTATTAATTCCTTCATCTTTAAAATAACCTGATGAGGCATTTATGGGAGATCTTGCCATCATTATTGCTTACCTCTGCGACTTGCCTGTGGTTGCACAGCTTTTTATAGCATATTAGGGAACAGAACAAGCAATGCTGGTGCCCCTTCCTGTGACACTACCTTTATATGCATTTAAAAAAACGGTCTGGGGCATGTGTCTCACAGAATATGATAGATACAAATTGGCCACAGCTGTCAACAGGGATCACTCTGTAGTGAAGCCAGTTTCAGACTGTTCTCTTTACTGATCACCCCCATGTTATTGGGCCATTTGTTTCATTACTTGTCTTTACAAAGCTCATCAGGATGATTTTTAAAAAAAGGGGGGGTGCTCACATCTGTTCTATCTACCTATCTAATCTACTTAATAGCATCTACCTCTCCAGCCAATAAACTAATTCCTATGTTTAGTCATCTATATTCCAATAATTCATGCCCTTGCTATATGTTCTCCCTTCCCAGTGGTCAAGGCATTTATTTCTGATAGTGGAGACACAACTGGGCAGGGTTAAAGTTGCTCTGGTAACTAGCCATGTGAGATAAACTGCTCAGTAACCTCCTAGCACTGTCATGCATATGTTCTGAGTGTTTAGGGAACTGTAATGGGGGAGAATTTCCCACCTTTCATGAATAACCATGAATCAAGCCCTTTTACATTTGGCTCTCCAAATCTGTTTCAGATCATTCCGAGCTCTTCCAGGACTACATTAAAGCTCCAATCCAGATAGTATTAGGGGGATAAATGAGCCACGGGGAAGAGATGTCATATTTTTCTTAAAGCAATTTGTTCTTTTTTTTTTTCACAAAGTTAGAAGCTAAGCAATTTATGATTAAGATTTTTGGAGGACATCCTCCGTCATGTTAAGCCTTTCTTGTCTGTGGTTTTAAAAATGCAGTCTTTGCTATGGCTTCCTGGTATGCATTAATGGGTTTCTCTCTACAGGTAGATTACAGGTTTATTTCTAGCGGCAAATGTAAAGTAGTTTAAATTCATTATGATCCACTGTAGAGTCTTTTGAAGAAAAGTGAGGAATAGTTAAAACCTGAGGTCAGTTAGGAGTAAGGAAGTGCCTGACTATGCATTTGTATTTGTGATATTTGGGAATAGCAGAGAAAGTTATCAATAATTTTAGTTTAATATATTTTCTACAGAAAGCAACCTGCTTTTCAGGAAAAGGGCATTATTACTGTATGAGTTCTAATTTAATATTTTCTCTGTGTCTGCTTTAATTTATTCAATGAGTCATAAAGGTGTCTCAACTCTCATCATATGCAATTCATGACTTATTTTCTCAGGTTGTTTCCAAAGAAAGTATTTCATAAAAAGACTCACAACTACAATGTTAAGTTTACAAAAAGTCCCATCAAACGATACAAGAGTCCCTGAAGAATGCATACAAAGATAGCATATGACATATCAGATGACATAGTTCAAAACAGGAATGTTTTCAAGTTGACCTTGAATATGTTAAGGAACTCACAGAACAAAAAGATTATTCACTACCTCTGGCATTTGTAATAGACATAAAATAGGTGACAAGCTGATTATTTGACCCTGAATAAAATGCTCATATAAGAATAAAAGAAGATTCAGGTATGTGTCTTTCATCAAGGTTAGTAAAACACTCATAGATAGATGATCACATTAAGTACACTGAATCACTGCCTTTGAAGATGGTTTATTTCATAGTTGTAGACTGCAGTACCATCCATGTGTAGGGGATTGACAGCTGGTCCACCCATTAGTATTAATGAATTACCAACGTGCATCCCACACACATCCACCAAGGAGCCGAAGACATCCCGCCTACACACTGCTTTGTTTTGAATCCTCCAAATGTTGTAGGGTGGCTATTTCCTTAATAAATGGAAATCATTGAACATAGCATGCATTATCTCCCAGAACTAAGATGAATGTCTTACAGGATTAGAAAGGAACTCTAACTTTGTTCATCTGTTAAGATAGGTCAGAGTACATCTCACGTCTCTGCCTTAAGGAACATGTGGGACCTTATACAAATTTAACTGCACTGCTAGGGTATTTCATTAGGAAAAATTTTGTGGAAAAAAATTAAAACACAGTTGACAGTGACCACTGGCAATCTGCTTAGTGAAATCTGCTAGGGTGCTATCCTCGAGGTGAAGTAAGAAAAAAAAAATAAACAGTACAGTTCTTTCTTAATAAAAAAAAAAATACCCAGAGTTTATTTAGCCTAACAGCTTCTCTGGTTGAAAGAAAACCTAGGAGATAGGCACATGTAACCTCTGCCCCCTGCAAAGAAAACCTAAGAGAAAAACAGATAACAGATAACCTAAGAGAAAAAAAAAAAGTTCTCACAAAGAAAAAAATATCTTCACTCTGGAAAATGTTTCCATGCCCCTGTTCACATCCTATTCATTAGCTAGCTTCTGAGCCTTGCTAATGTTCTTTAATATGGGTGCATTTTTCAGCATATCAGTCAAAATCAGAAGTTGGATCTTGCTACCATGTATGTACAACTGCTCCATTTGTGCTACTCGGTCATCTCTGTTCATAAGTGATGTTGAACATCTGGCAATTCATGTTATCCTGTGCTTCCCTCAATATATCTTACCAGCCTTGGTCTCCCAAGTTACTCTGTAGCCCTCAACCTTGAGCAAGGGTTTAGTCAGTACATCAATTGACATCTTGGCAGGAAGAGAGTTCAGCTGAAGACTCCTTTTTGTTTCTGGAACATTAGAAGGCCAAGGACTGGTGGGCTGACAATATGCTTCTTGATGTGATCTCTACATGTGCTTGTCATCACTGAGTTCCAGAATAATCACAACTTAAACCTTTTATCCTCACATAATTTTAATTTACTATTTACCCTAAAGATGTTCTAGTTTGTATGGGAAATTATAAGTTTGCCCTCTGTAGGATGTTTCTTATAAAGCTACAGTCCTTCCAATCATCAAGATGGCTTGTTTCCATTCATGCATTTCTTGTAGCCCACTTAGTTCTAAAGTGGAAAAACTTTAAAATGTAGTTGTCAGTACATCTTCATAAACTGTCTAATCCATTGGACTTACTTCTATTCTTTCTGTTTTGTGACATTGCATCTCCCCAGCCCTACCCACCACACACACTGTCTATACACATCTCTAACACACACTCACTACACAAAATGCCACAGAAAGGTCAGAGAATTTCACTGAAGGATTACCTTTGTATAGAAATAGCATAACGTCTTTTTAGTAACTGCATGTGAAGATTAAATGTGATGTATTTTACTATCTGTGACATAATTTTAGTTCATAGTAGTCATTGGCATGGGACTATCAGATGGAGAGAAAGATACTTTAATTAACAATCATTTATTAAATACCTGCTATGCATCCAACATCAGATTACATAAAAAAATGACTGAGACCTTGTAGCCAACCTCCAAGAACCCATGGCCTAGTCATGCAGATGACCACGTTGAATAAGAATGGTCTTTTCTGCTAAGTTTGGGCTACTACTTTGTGTGCTGAAAGAAGATGTGAAAGGGCCATGGGTGAGCTAGTTGGGGATCTAATGTGGATACACAGCTTGAGGAATTCTTTATATAAGAGATGAGAGCATGGGTCATATGAGGAGCAGACTGTGAGGATGAGGAGGCCCTATTTCAGTTCTGTGCTAAGGAAGTGGATGGCATGATATTGGCCATCATTTACTCTTACACAATCATCATTGTTTCTCCTTTGTTCCGAATTCTGTAGATTGAGACCTTTTGTGTTAATCTAGTAAAGAATGGGAGTTGACTACTATGGCTTAGAAAAAAAATCATTGTAAAGCTCTGTCATTTCCCCTGCAATATATATTTCTTTTAGTGTAATTTCAAATATATTATTTTTATTTCTCTAAGAAATGTTAGCCTCTTTGTTTTTTCTTCTGATTTCTTTAAGTCTATGGTTGCCATCAGCATTGTGGTATATTTATATATAAAGGTCTAGGTAACAAATGACATTCTTATTATTTGTTCTTTCATGTCAGGCTTCCATGAAAGTACCATTAAATACTCCGTAAATACAGATAAATGAAGAAGTACTTCATTCCAGTCTTAATTACTGTGCTGCCATCCCTCCCTAGTTTCTGAATCATCCTTTCTGGAGACTTCTTCCTGCTTGTTGGTGGCACTAGTGCCTCTTTCTGTTTTCTCCCATCACAGTTTTGTTCCTTTTTACCTAGGTCTTCCTCTGTATGACTCATGATATCTATTTGAATAGGTTAACTGATTAGTCCCTGCAGTAATAATTGACCTATCTCCTAGTCTTTATCTCTCCTAGTATCTCTTCTCAAATCTAGTTCACAGGTAAGTTCCAAGGGTGGCAGAGTCTTTAATGCCCATGGTTCCCCCTCCTGTTTCTCGTCTCATACCATGGTACCAATTTCCTAATGTCAGTCTTATCTCCAAATTCATGAGCAATTTTTCATGTTGATGGAGTTTACCTTTGGCATAACAACACCATGAGTGATAAAATTTAGATGTCATAGAGGGGCTCTAGCTGCCTTTCTGTTCTGTTTTTCAACATCCTCTTTGGTGTGCATAGAGAGGTTTTGTAGAGCTGTAGTTAGAACACCTGAGTTTGAATTCTGGATCTGTTATCTGTTAGCAATATGATCATAGGAAAATCCTCTACTTTCTCCATGCCTCACTTCTCTCTTCTACAAAACCAAGGGCAGTAATTGACTCTATGATAAACAATTATTGCAAGAATTAATGAAAACTCAGAACACAATGTAAAATACATTAATAACTCTATAAGTATGAAACCTTTTGAGGCTTTATCTCCACATAGGATTGAGAGATATAAAGGTCTCAAAGTCAAATAGTATGTTGACCGGTGAATGGATTATTTTATAACATAACCTGAAACCACATGGAAAGTTCAACAGTGAAGAAAATTGTCTCTGCTTTTGCTTCCTCTTCTGGGCCCATAAGTTAATGTTGAGGACTAAATGCAATATGTAAATGACCTGAAGGATCCCAAGTTGAATAACACTGTATAAATGACAGCATGGCATTATCATTTTGTTCTCAATGGTATTTCTTTTTCTAATTTAGGGACGAAATTTAGCTTCAGGAGAGGTTGGATTTTTCCCAAGTGATGCTGTAAAACCATCTCCATGTGTAAGTCTTTATATTTAACTTCTCATTTTATTTTGCTTTTGATGCTATGACTGACTTGCAAGAAGGTACAAAGGATAGTGACTACCTAGATTCTCATCAGTTTTAATAGGAGGGCAGGTCTTACATGAGTATAATCCCACATATTATACTTTAATCTGTGCCAAAAAACCAGTTCAACTGTTAAGAAAAGATATGCAGGATGAAAATATAACTTAGAATTTACAAAAATGTTTAAAGGTCCCTAGGAGAAGTAACCCAAAGCCATAGGATGGATATACTGGGTAAAGTTTCCTTTTTTCTTTGTGTAAATGGTATGGACTTATTCCTGTTTACTCCAGTTACACTTCAGCTAATGTCTTTGAAATCATGGCAAAAAGTAAAAAGTTTTCAAATTCTTCAATTTGAAACCAGGGCTCTGAACACATTTTTTGATGCTTTATAATGTTCTTTCCTGTTTATTTAATGTCATAATGAAATTTTCTGAGAACAGGTAAAGGGGGAATGAGTGACTTTTATTCAAATAATATAGGTGAATATTATGTAAATGTACTTCTCATGTTTTGTGGTGTTAATTCTCATTTCTATATGGGGTAACATTATTTTAACATCATAATTTTCCCAACAATTTTCAAGTTAGTGAATCCAGAGTAATGAAATTTCATTGCTAATATAATGCATATGATTACCTGAGGGAACATGCCCTCAAAATTCTCAAATAATCTTTCTTTTTATATTCCCATGGCATCTGTATTTCTCAATTACACATTTTTTATATTACAAGTGTAATATCTGTCACCTTTAATTTGAGAATGTAATCTTACACCATTTACACAAGCTTAATTATTTTTGAAAAGTAAAGAATTAAAAATATGATTTGTTCCTCTACTTGTTATGATAGATAGGTTGAATCCCACAGGTACAAACATAAGCAATAATGTTTATATAACAGTAAATGGCAAGATATTTTAACATTCAGACATTTGGGAACCTGAAGAAGCATTTATTATACAAAGCACTATTTTCTGTTTACATCTTACATGAGTTTTAGAAATTTTGTTTTAAAGATAGTCTGGCATAAAAGCACATTTAAATTTGTTGAATAGATGTACAAAGGATGAGAAAGCAAATGTTCCTCCCTCAATGCACATAGGTAATTAGTGAATAAAATCAGCTTATAGAATCTTACTGTAACTGCCTAGAAGGAAAACTACACTTGGATATTTTTAAGATACTAGAATTATACAGTAATGCATACCCAGGAGTAAAACAACCAGATAAATATGAATGTTTGTATAGCTTAAAGTTAATAGATATGTAGTAAAGGGAACTACATGTGTAATGAAAGTATATATTTATTTTTAGCTATAGGACAAACTTTCGGGACGTAGACCGATTAAAGAGGACAAAGCACGGCATGAGCTTGAAAACTGCATCCCTTTGTACATACTGTTTTACAGGGGTCCCGGAGTAATGCCGTGAATTCTATTCTGAAAATTAAGTTTTCTAAGTGTATGATTCCTGAATCTTCAAAAGAAACATTTTAGTGAGTCCCTCCAGGGTTGAGGACAAAAGTCTATACATAGATGCAGTGGTAAATTTATGACAGCACAGTAATCGGGGTACAACACAGTGCAAAGTTGGAGAAATGTGAATCTGACAGCTGTCAGGGCATGTTCCAGTGAAACTCCACCCAGCAAAGAGATACTTCTGTTGGTCTTGGCTCTGAGACAGATAAAGGAAAAGAGAGGCAGGGTCTGGGATAGCAAGCATGAGAAAGTGCTCCCTTAACGACTTCTAAACTTAAATGTAAAAGTCATCCATATGTAAGGCTGGGAATTCACACCAGTCCTATGACCTAAATCATCCTTAGCAAGAAATATAATCTAAAATGACCCAACATCAGTTGTTCCCAAAGTAAAAATACATATTCTGTCTGGTTTTAGCCTCTTCACAGACAGCCCTCAATGGGCTGTTACAGATAAAGTGCCAGGGGATAAAAATTCACCAGTTGGAATCATCCAATGGACAAACAAGGAAACAGACCATCGTAGGCTAAAGTTAGCAGACAGAAAATATAGAGTTAGATTCATGAAGCAGATACAGGAGAAGATACTTAAATAAGAAATTCTATATTTAATATAACTAAAAACTAAAAGGGATATGAAAGGAGATGACAATACTTTATGATTGGGCTTGTCTGTAAAAGGCTTCCATCTAATTAATGAAGGGAAGGCCTTAATAGGTGCATTAGATGGCCTTTCAGACATGGTTGAGTAGAAAATTGGAAGAGAAGTCTGAAGTTACTAAAATGAGTCCAGAGAGATTAGGCAATGGAAACTGTACGAGAGAATGAAATAAGATTCAAATGTATCAAATAGAAGAGATTAAAGATAATTGTAGAAAAGCAATATTCAAATAAGTCATTGCCAAGAACTTTTCCAGAGTTTATGATAAAACTAATTTTAAAAATAAAGATGAGTGATTTAAATTAATCAACAGCTAGATATACTTTAATGAAACTTCAGGATATTAAAGATGGCATTACGTCCAGCCTGAAAGAAAAGACAAATGCCCGAGGAACATATGGACAATTGCATTCTACTCTAACAGCAACAGTAATGGAAAAAAGTATCTACTGGTAGTCGGGGACTAGCTTCCATTTTGCTAGTTCCCAGGTA
This sequence comes from Cricetulus griseus, assembly GCF_003668045.3. NCBI lineage: Eukaryota > Metazoa > Chordata > Mammalia > Rodentia > Cricetidae > Cricetulus > Cricetulus griseus. The sequence continues at coordinate 47,514,985 of NW_023276806.1, read as the reverse complement.
ACCAATTTAATGAAAAACACTAAATGCATAACAGTAATGAAAGCCTGTCTGAGGCTACTAGTTAGCAAAAAGATTGACATGTGGAAATGGGGGTGCTATTGACTTTCCTGGTTTGAATAAAGGCATGGGGTTATAGCCTTCTGCATGGGTAAACTTCATATAGGAACTGTGTCATTCTCTGCATTGGAAAATTGGAGTATGGAGTTTGAAGCAGTACTTGTGGGAGAAAACCTTAGGAATGATGGAGTTATGGAAGGGAGAAACCTCAAGAAATCTCTGATTGGGTAGTGAAGCCATTAAATCCCTCAGCGTGGGCTAAAAGAAGTTAAATGAGAAATCATCAGCTGTTACCACTGGAGACAATCTAACATTATAATTTAACCAGGTTAACTTCCTGCTTTAAGACAGACATATAAGAATCCCCAACTACAGCTTGAGTGATAGCATATCATTTGCAACATCAATGTGTAAAGAACCAGGGGAACATAAACTAAGCTCAGAAATCAGCTATCACATCCATGCTCAGAGCACAGTGGAAAATGTGTTCATAATGCCTGAGCAGATTGGAAAAATCATCATAGAACTTGAAACTGTTACAAAAGAGCTGGATGAAGATTCTAGAATACCTGAAGCAATACAAATTAGTATGTTCATTTTTTGCAAGAAAATTGTCAATTTAGAAATTTAACCCACTTCATATTTCTGCATTAACAAAGAGAAAGTTCACTTTTAAGTGCCACATCTAATTTTACAAAACACACTTCTGGTTAGGAAAGATATATCATATATACATATATTCCTAATAGGTTACTTTTTTTTTTTTTTTTTTGGTTTTTCGAGACAGGGTTTCTCTGTGTAGTTTTGGAGCCTATCCTGGCACTCACTCTGGAGACCAGGCTGGTCTCGAACTCACAGAGATCTGCCTGCCTCTGCCTCCCGAGTGCTGGGATTAAAGGCATGCATCACCAACGCCCAGCCCTTAATAGGTTATTTAAAGCCTTACTTTTCCATAACAGAAATTTAGCAATGTAAGACATTTATGATGAAGGCTGGTGATGGCATTAGAGGACTATAGGAATCTTATACTTAAAGAATGAAAAGGTATCCAGAAGTTATGGACAGCCTTAAGTGTGACACAGTGAGCTGTCTGTTGAAAAAAATCCCCAGAGAAATTAGGAGGAGCATAAGAGATGGGAAAACATAGGATCCCATCCTAGTTATGTGTAGGGCTCTGAGATGAGATGTTTATATTATTGGTTAGGTTTTAATTGTCAATTTGATACTACCTATAGGGACCTGGGAAGAGAGAATCTTAATTAGAAATTGCTCATACAAGATTGGACTGTGGTCATGTATGTGAGATTGTCTTGACTGTGTATTCAAGAGGGCCCAGCAGGTGTCTCTGGGCTGTATACAAAAGCTAGCTAAGTATGAGCCAGAGAGCAGGCTAGCAAGCAGCATTAGTCCTTGGATTCTGCCCTGAGCTTCTACTTTGACTTTCTAAAATGATGGATTATGACCTGGAAGTGCAAGTTAAATATGCATTCCTCCCGTTAGTTGCTTTTGGTTAGTGTTTTATTACAGCAGCAGAAAACAAAGTTGAACAGTAGTCAAGGATCCACATAACAGAACATGCCCAAGGAAGTAGCAAGGGCTCCTCTGGGGAGTTTTAGGATGGAATAGCATTGGTTGTTTGTCTGTTGTGAAATTATATGTCACTCTTCACTTCTTGGATATCCATCCTTTTCCAGCCACAGGAGAGACCACAGGTAGAATGTGTGGCAATTCTTATCCACTCCTCTCTTCCTTCTCCCCACCCCCTGTCATATAAAAGACTCAGGAATGTCATGAATTGTGTCTGTTAAAGACTTGGCTGATTCATGAAGGGTTTTAAAACTCAAAATGGACTATCTATATTCGATTTTTTCCTCAATATCTCATAAATAGCCACCTTTTCTGTGGTATGTGATTTATTGGGTATTTCTTGACTGCTGCTATACATTCTTTGACTTCCTTCATTTTCTAGTTGCCATCATCAGCTATCAGATGCTTGCTGTATTTGCACATAAAATGTAACATTTACACTTGTGCAAGTCTCTATGTGAAAAAAGGAAATGGGAATATTTTCCATGATGTTTTAATGAATAACATGTTTTCTTATTGGAAGATTTTAAACACAGAGTTTAGAACTGGTGTGGCAAAGTAGCATCGATGTCCAGTTTGTGCTGTTTATCTCACAAGTATTTTTTTGTATTGGGGAAGGTAGTGCTATTTTGTCTTCTCAATAACATTGCCATTCTAGTTTTCTCTATTGGATTAAACTGTCTTGTAGTCAACACTGGAAGTTTCTACTTCCTACTTTCTGCTATCTCTTCCCTTGAAGGTATAGTAGAAAAACGCATGAAAGAATGAAATAAAGTAAAATGAATTATTTTCTACTTATCTGACATGTACCATGATTCATTCTGTGTAAACTTGCTAGCAAATAGTTCTAGGCCTGTGCTACTTAAGGGTTTTATAGAGCTAAGTCAGCTGAACTGAATTAATGATTGATTTCTGAAAGCTACCCTTAAGTAAACTGAATCTATTTTTGCCTTTTTATATCTTAGGTACCTAAACCAGTAGATTATTCTTGCCAGCCCTGGTAAGTATTAAAGATGTTTATGTTGCTGAGTTGAAATAGCATACTCCTAGCTCGAGGACACCTTAAATGTGTGGTTGTAAACCATGTCCCATTCCCATTTGTCCTTGCTAAAGATATTTTCACATGTAACAAGACACCATGATGAATCTGAACATTGCTGGCTGTTCTGTATTATGATGGGGATAGTGGTATCTCTATGTGAGTGCCGTTGACCATAAATACGTGTAACAGCCACAAAAAGAAAGGGGGATATATTCTTATGTATCTCATATTTTGGAATGATAAATCTCATGAAACAGAGAAGTAAAAATGCTATATTATCTAAAATTAAGAATTACTTCAAAAGGATAGTATCTGAAATAGTAGTTTCTAGTGTAGACTAGAGAAATACGATATACCCATGTCTGATTTGGGTCTTGGATGACCTGGGGAAGATGTACACACACCTGTCTAGTCATCACAGAAAGGGAGGTCATAACAGGCCACAGTAATGACTGCACCAGTTTCCATCTCAGTGACCTGTTGAGTTTTTAATGACATTTCAAATTTAGAGCAACCACATCAGTGAAAATCCCACCTCAACCCAGGTGACCACTTACAAAAGTGACAACCCTGGGGCCAGCGTAACAGTCTACTAATTTCTTCTCTACGGTTCAGCCATCCAGTCTTCCTCCCCGGGGCAGCTTTTTACTCCTTCTTAGACTGGCAGAAAGGGGCCCTTGAGAAAATTCCGAGATTCTCTTCTCCCAGAAGTGGGACCTTTAGTTCACCTCATGAGTCTCATGAGCCCCTCTCTCCCTCCTGGAGGGAATGTTTCAAGTAGGAGAAACTAGCTGTATAACAGGTCTAGATGCAGTATATTGACCACTGAGATGCTTGCTAGTAGTGTAGGTAGCAGAATCAAAGTGAGCAATGGACAGTGGTTGTGACTGAAAACTACACATAGGCAGCAGATAGTTAAGACTTCATTATGTCACAATAAGTAATACAAGCTGAGTATTTTACATGCACTAACCACTTTAAGTTTTTTTTTTTTCACATTAAATGTGAGGTTTTGTTATTTTTTGGTTTTTTGAGACAGGGTTTCTCTGTGTAGCTTTGGAGCCTATCCTGGCACTCACTCTGGAGACCAGGCTGGCCTCAAACAGAGATCTGCCTGCTGGGATTAAAGGCATGCACCACCACACCCGGTTGTAATCCATTTCCCATTTCCGTTTGTTCCATAACAAAAATTTCCCCCAAATTTTTATATGGAAGATATTACTGTCATTATTGAGAGAGAAAAAAAAAAACATGAAGGCTACCAGTTTGCTGTAGCCCCAAGACTCTAGGTGGTACCCTTTGTACATTGCTATCTTACCCCTCAAAATACAAAACCTGAGCGTTTTGCTGTGTTGTGTGTGTTTCCCTGGGTCTGTGTTTGACTTTTCTGAAGATGAATGAGTCTCTTTTTCTTTCCCCTGATATTTGTCTGTGATATCTTGAGGCTAAATAACACTAGTTCAATGTGCAAATGTGGGTAGCACCTAAATATTTAATATATACATTGTATACCTATTTCTGATTTCTTTGTTATGTAGCCAATTTGTAGAAAGGGCCAGGGCACTTTTAAACTTATGGAATTATCAAACCTCAAACCTCTCACTGAATGCTAACACTCACATCTGTCTTCCTCGTCATTATTTACTTCCTCTGCTGCATTCTTCTTGTCTTCAGGACTGACATTGCCAAGGAAATTTGATCAAATTGGGAATCTTTGATACATTTTAACATCTCTGAGAACAAATTACAAATTTCTGTTTCTGTGGAACTTAAAACCATCATACAACTAGGTTTTAAGTAAAAGAATAATTTTACAGATAAACAATAATGTCTCCAACTGCATGGATTTTATCAGATAAATTGGGCAGGTACCTGAGATCTATCCAGACACAAAAGTTTGTACATAAAAACTATATACAATCTATGTATGTTGAGCACATGATAGTTTTTAAATCTACTCTTGAAACTATAACCAGTTAGAATGATGACTCCTAATGATTAAAAAAAAAAATCAAGATTTCCAGACAAAGGAAACACATTAAATACAGGAATTAACAAAGACATATCAGCATAAAAAATTTAAATTACGTTTTCTTCCCTTGAACAACCTAGACATTTCATTGAAATTAAGTAAATAGTTTCATGTGAAATGTCTTCAACTTGGGAACAATTATAAACTACTCATGAAAACTTTGAATTTTAGAAATATGAGTCTCAACGGCATCCATTTATGTTATCTGTTAATTATTTCCATCTTTAAATCAAGTAAATATTGCTAAATAGAAAATCAACAAGACTTCTTCAATAGCCCATGTTTTACGAATGAAATGAACGAAATGCGGGGATGAGGTCTGAAGCTAAGAGTGGGGAGTTCCTTGAAAGTCTGAATGTGGTAGATGCCAAGGCCCCTATTGCTTTTTCCCGGTGTCAAATAACCTGCCGCTTTATACTGCCAAGAGACAGTGTTGTTAGATGTATTACATGGGAAAACAGAACCACACAGGGCTTCGACTTGGAAAGGCTAGGCCTAACCGAGGCTAGGGGGATGCCATTCTGAAAATCAGTTGTATTAAGGAAAGTCTTTATATCAAAGGAAAAAACCCTATTTCCTTCATATAGCTTAGATCTGGCATGGGAGCAGCTTCTCTTGCACTGTACCCTTTTCTTGAATGCAGAAATGAGTATAGAGAACTCCAGAGAATCTGAATAAACTCAGTAAAAAAACAAATCCAAGCCCATAATGTTTGGATACTTCCCAGCCCAGTTATCAGATTTTTGCCAAATTAGCAGACTTCTGCACAGTGGTGTACTTTTGGGCCTGCACACACAGGACCCACAGTGGTTCCCAGATTCAGCTTCCTTATATATGAACAAACTATAAAGAGAAATCAGATATTTGAGGAAACTTTGAAGGATAAATATATCAATATATATCAAGCATTTTGTAAGAGGAATGATTTGAAAATGGAAAAGTGCTTGTAAATAGTAAGTGCTTGTAAGTAGTATAGGAGTTTGGAAAAATGTTGAAAAAAAATTTCAAAAACTTCAAAGAGATAAGATGGGAGAAATGTTTTAAAAATTAGATAATTGACATGAATTCTTGCTACTATTCAACTTATAAGAACTTCAGAAAGGAAAAATGCCTAAAGGCATTAATTACTAAAGAAATAATACAAAATTTTCCAGAGTTGAATGTCATGTCTACAAGTTGGAGATGTGACAGAAAGCGTAAGTAAGCACATTATCATTCAAGTTTTCCAATACAGAAAATAAATGCAGAATCTGAAAATTTCCAAGAAAAAAATATCAGGTCACATCCAGTGATTCAGAAATTAGAGTGAAATCAATTGGAAGTTCAAAGATAATGATGTAATGTCATTTAATATTTAAGAGGTAAAATCATTTCTCACTTGGAATTCTCTCCCAACCAATCTACAAGAAGTGTTGGGTAAAATGAAGTATTTCTATAGGTGCTGGGCTTTAATGTATTGCATCCCATACGCTTTTCGTAGGAAACCTAAGGATGGATTTTTTAATCCAAGGAAAGAAAAATGCAGAATCCAGGAATGGGGCAGCAGACTTAGAGGGCAGGAAGAATCTGTTAGTTTAAGAGATTGGGGACTCAGAAGCCATTGGATTAAGAGTGAAAACTTTGCAAGTAGAGCATATAACATTGAAAACGTATTGTTAATGAGTTTATATAGAGAATTTGGAAAGATCTGTGATTGATAGAAAACAACTTAAATAAACTTTTGTGCTTACCTTTTTACAAATCAAGTATTTTTAGCTACTATCCTGCTCAAAATGAGCCCTTCTGATTGTCCTCTTTGTTTTTGCCCCTTTTGTTTCTTTGATATTTACTGGTGCTCACTGAGTCTTTAGGCACTGTTCGTTTCCTGATGTTAATAAATCACATTTGTGTTTAGACTTATTAAAGAAATTTTCTGAGTTATTATTTAAAGCAATGCAATTAGCATACAAGTAAAATGATGACCATTACTTATATTTAGCCTCTCTTTACAGATACAGTCATCCAATTTTTTTTGTCTTCCTATGTTTTTCCAGGTATGCCGGACCAATGGAAAGATTGCAGGCAGAAACTGAGCTTATTAACAGGGTGAATAGTACTTACCTCGTGAGGCACAGGACCAAGGAGTCTGGAGAATATGCAATTAGCATTAAGTAAGTAGGACAAGTGATTTTTGTAGAAGTAGATTTCCTGTGTTCATAATCATGTAGGTCATGTGGCACATATAACACTGAAGTTTAAAACCGATGTTCTGATTGCAGTGGCAATAATGTAATTATTCATACAGTTCATTAATACTGGAAAAGATCTGTGAGGAAAACAGTAATGAGTGTTATAGGCTGCTAATTGGCATAATAGATTTCTTTCATAACATTATATTTTGTTGACTTGAGATGTGTGTATTTTTAGTAAATTCAAGAATACAAATTACTAGATTTTGTCTTTTTTTGTACTCTGAAACTGAATTTCCTAAGTAAATTAAGCACAATGATTAGTCAAATCCAAATTTCCTCTCACTTCAAATATTGGTTGTATCTTCAACCCACCTAGTAAATACATTTTGTTAATTAGCTGTCACCATTGTATTGGCATAAGTATATATTTTGTCTTCAGAATTAATTCCTATAACGTTATTGGTGCATGCCTTCTGGTAATTATTGATTTCAACTGATTAAAAACACATTTATATTCATAAGTTATTCATTGCCCACAGGTACAATAATGAAGCAAAACACATCAAGATTTTAACAAGAGATGGCTTTTTTCACATTGCAGAAAATAGAAAATTTAAAAGCTTAATGGTAAATATTGATTATTTCTTTTCAATCTATAATTCCCATTTTCTGCTGTTAAGTTAGTTAACTCTATAGTTTCTTAACAATGTTACCCATTGAAAATTATTTAGATAATAATAGTGTTGGCTTTAGCAAATCCTAACTTTCTAGCTTGATAAATTCCAATGAAAGTTTATATTGCTCAAATGGTATTTCTCATTGTTAATGTGGTTTGTAAGTTGTAGATAATATTTTAGAGTATACACTACTCATGACTCTTAAAGCAATGGTCAATGCAAGTATAACTTTCAGTTGTTTGTATGGATGTTTGAGTGTATTATCACAATGTCAAATGACAAATCACAAATCTTTACTATGTCATTTCTTTTCTTATGTCCTCTGTCTCTTCATTCAGCAACTTTGTGTCTTTAAAATTATGAGACAGAAAAGTTTTCATTAAGAAGGAACTTCTTACCTTTAGGTGTATTTCTTACAAATGCAATATAAAGTCAATTTGAAATTTGATTATATTTTCTGCTATTATAAATTATCTGTGTAATTCTAGTTCTCATTTATTACATTAGACAAGTGTTAGTAAATTTATATTTCTGCCACATACAACAGTTGATATTATGTAGAAATTTTATTTTGAAATAGAAATCATACATTGTAGTTAGTATGCATTTATTAATTCTGACAATTTATAGAAATCTCAATAATTTTATTAGTAGGTATCATGTATGTACATATAAGTCATACAGACCATACATACATATCATTATATATACACTGCTCACAGTAAAGAAATCTTATTTTCTTAGAAGTGGCTACAAATCTATTTCCCACTTAGTGATTTCTTGAACTAATGAAGCATTTGGATCTATGACACAGGATACATTTGTAGCCGCTAAGATCTTTGGTTAGCTTTGACAATGAAGACTCATTGATGTGGCTATCAATCAAGTGATATATACTACACCTTTCTGAAAAATAACAGAAATCACTTAGGAATACAAATGAGTTAAACTAGAGTATAAGAAGGCTTACAAACTCAGCCAGCTTGAATGCCTTACCTAAAAACCATTTCAAGACCGAGATCAGTTCTTTAAGAAATCAAAACATCCTGAGCTGAAAGAAAAGGAAATAGGAGGAAATCTCTAGACATAAATGGCACATTTGAAATTCAAAAGCAAAGGACAGGCAGCATGGCTGAGTCTTAAAAAATGGAAACTCTTGTCAAATCGGTAACCAAGATCCAGACATCCTCCCTGCTGGAAGTAACTTACATCTGTTGCACCCATCAGGCTGTGAGAGAGAGCAGAGAGTGGGCTTGACCAGAAGATCATCTTTATACAATAAAAACCTAGAAAGGATGTAGAAAGTGGGTGCACAGATGATGAGTGACAGGTACAGCCCCGACGTGATGAAAGCATGCCTGGGCACTCCACATCTTGGCAAGACATGCCTGCAGAACTTCTTTGGGTGATAATGAGGCGTCTTCACAGTGTTACAGTTTATATGACACTTTAAAAGTGCTGCAGGGCCAATGATGACTGCTAGCCCTCCAGACATTGAAAGTAGCAAAGGGAACTCCCATTAAAGAAGACATGCAAGGAAGATGAAAGGAATGGCCATTGGAAAGGGGCAATCAGTTCAGCTTTGTGTCACCTTGGTTCAGCCCTAGGAAGTCCTTTAGTAGGGAATGTTAGGGATGATAATAGCCAGTGCCACCATCAGGAGCTGTAGATCTTATAAGGCCATGATTATACTAAAGCAAATAGACACTCCATTTTGAATCATTTGTAGCAGAGACCATTGAAGTTTATTCATTGGTCTCCTGAAAAAGGAAAGTAAATGTGCATGTCCCAGAGTTCAAATAAGTGTCACAAAATCTGTGTGTCACTCACAAATGCCACTGCTAGGGACGCATACACATGCCTATGTTATTTCCTCCCTTCCTTTCCCTCCCTCCCTCCCTCCTTTCCTTTCTTTTCTTCCATACATGGAGATCTTTTATAGGGAAGCTCAGACTATAATGAGGTGAATGGGAATTGTCAAAAGAGGTGAATGGGAATTGTCAGCAAAACTGCAGAAACTAAAAGGAAAAGAAACAGCTTAAGGATAGCTGTGTAAAGAAAGGAAGACAAGAAACTGAAAACCTTCAGTTATAAGCAAAGGCCTTTTTCCTGCTTTAGCAAATAACTACCAGTTGCTGAAGAAGCTGCTGAGCTAGTTCAAGTTAGCCCTGCTTTTTGTTCATGTGTTGAATAAATTTATTGTGAATCTTTATTCTTAATTTTTGGATTCGTGTATTCAATACATTCAATAAGCAGATAAGCAGTGATATTTGGGTATTGTGAATATTTTTTAAATTAAATGTTTATTTAGAATAAAATTCTATTACTTTTCCAAAAGACCAACTTGTATTTTAATAAAACAATTTAATAGAACAGGGCACAATGTTTAAGAGAAAAGTCACAAAGAAGGGTATGTAACATTATTCTGAATCTTAAAAGACTCAGTCACTGTGGTTTTAAGACACTTCAAAATAAAATGACTCTATTGATCTAAAAAATCTTACAAGTTAGAAAATACATGTGTGCCAGAGAACTCAATATAATGGTGTCCTGTAGACCCATGCTGGGAAATGCCACGTGGATACTTGCCAAAAAGAAGTGTTTCAAGACTAGAGGAGGCTCCAAGATGTAGGAGGTGTCTTAAAAAAATAAGGGTTATACAATCTGTAGCAGAAACAGTTTATTGTGTTGTGTTACATCCCACAGTTCCCATCACTGTAAATGCTGATGTGTGGATTTGATCCATTCCCCAGGAGTAGTTCAGTATCTTGCTATCTGTGCTATCTTGTGTTCGGTTTGTCTGCATATGAATTACAGGGTACCGTGCAATAAAATATTTATCAGAAAGGATACAAAACACAAGCAGACTCACTCAAAAGCTTGTTTTAAATTAGCTGGTGTCTCACACAGAAGGCTGTATTTGGTGCTTGGGGCCAGAACTACTTTCCTTGGGTTTCAATAGCTTGGTTAATCAAACTCTTTGTTTTTCTTAGTCATTAAGTTCCAATCCGAAATGACTTTCTGATTCCAGATTACAAGGCATTAATTTTGTTCTGATTTTCACATATGCCAGACAAGCCATGTCCAAATGCTGTTTGTAAGCCATCTCCATTGCCTGTTTCCTTGGTAATTGGAATGACTGGCCCACACTCGTTATTCTGAGTTGGATTGTTGACACCAGTGTGTCGGCTGAGATAAGGGAAGCTTAGAGATTTCTTTTGTTTAGAGTCATCTTATTTGCTTGTTGTACCTGAAGGTCAATGGCTGCTAAAGCCGGGGTGGATTAGTCTAAAATACAGAGAGCATAAAACCAAGAATTGGAAACGATCCACAGTGTGCTCCTTAATTCTACTCAGGGACATCTTAGGAAGATTTACCTGCCTAAGACTGTAAAAATGTAACTAAAATACCACCCACGCTTAGCCAGGTATTAAAGACTGTCTGCAGTTTACTAAACTGCCTCACCATGGTTCTTAGACAAGTCTCTTTTCTTTCTTTCTTCTTTTCCTTCTGTAAAAATATTAAATGACTGAAAAATCTTTTTTCAGTTCAATAATTCAATAGTTTATAACCAACTTCACATTAATCTTAATAATGATTTATAACAAAATTTATATTCTCTCTCATAAGGTTAAATTGAAGTTCAAAGCTATTGAACTTTGTAATCCATCTCAGATTTGTATTTGTACTGTCAAACAAAACAGCACATCTTAATTGATATGTCAAGACTAAAGGAATAACTCCTTGCTATCATTGTTATCGGTGATGCCATATGCAAACACAGATTTCCTTAAGCTTTTTATTTCATTATCTAAAAGACACCAAATATATTTTTAATAAGCACAGTCTAACTTCTGATCTACTCTTGCCAAACCATATCAAAAATTGGTATAATACAAATACCATATTCTTATATTGGTAGCCATTTCCAAGATACAACATTCTATTTGGTATTTTGCTTTCTTTGCCTTGTGTTTATAAAGGTCAGTCAAATTCCACATCCCTTTGTTTCATCAAACACTCCCATTCTCTGGGCTCCAGGGAAAAACACACAAAAATACACATACATACATACATACATACATACATACATACATACATACATACACATGCTCACATAGACACAGATTTAAGTTATAGAATTAATGTTTGCAAAGACCACAGCATCTTAAGTTTAAGAAATCAGAGTTGCTGGTTTGTCATAGCAAAAATGACTTTCATATGCTTCCCTTTTCTGTACTTACACTTGCTACTTATTAATAACTTGATGCAACGGGCTCACTCTGGACAGATATAAGTGATATAGTGATTGAAAAAATAATAAAGAAAAAAGGACATGACTATTCCTAGGTATGGTGGAGGAGAAAGTTTACTGTATATAAAAAGGGGAACAGAGCTAGAGACTGAGACATCTGAGAGAGTCCAGAGTGGACACGAGGAGCACAGGGAGATGGGAGACCCAGACCAAGAGACCAGGAAGGCAAAGAGTAGACGGAAAATGGGCAGGTAAACAAAGTAGCTGAATTATATAGGGAAGGGCAGCCCCACTCCTCGTCTGGAGAAGTTTAGGATGGGGGGTGGGGTTAGTAGCGCAGGAGGGTCCTGTAACAGGTAAAGAAGACTGAGGGATGCAGGGAGAACCTGGTGGCCAGTGTCCTCTTTGATATGTTATTGGGTACCTCAGCCATTTGTTCTGGGTTGAGACCTAACATATGGACTGTACACAAGTTGGTTAATTTTATCAAGTTCTTTGCATCCATGGTTTGAGGCTCTCATTTTCCAGGAAAAAAACAAAAAAAGAATCTTCATTGCTTTATCTGGTGACTTAGCTATATCATACTGCTTCTACTTAACTAATGTGACAATGGGGTGTGTGTGTGTGTGTGTGTGTGTGTGTGTGTGTGTGTGTGTGTGTGTTTTAAAATGCCTGTGCTCAATGTAGGTGCAAATATGCAGAGACAAAAGGAAGATAGCAGATGTTGTAGTCCCTCTCTCTCTGTCCTGTTCACTAACAGTCCCTGGAGCTAGGTTGCCAGTCAGGGAGTCCCAGCATTCCTCCTGTCTCCTCAACCCCATAGTTCTGCGTTTATAGGCACAAGTGAGATAATACCTGCTTTCTATACAGATGGCTGCAATTTGAAATCAGGTCTTCACCTTTCAGGCTTCTGTAACAAGTGCTCCCATTTGCTCCCATTTGAGCCGCCTCCCCAGTCCATGACATTGATTTTTCACTTTGTCACCTTTGTGTGTGTTGTTAGCCCTAGATACCCCCATATGAATTGATCCCATCTCCATTGTTAACTATTGAGATTTTTTTTTTAACCTGGTCTTTTATTTAAACAAAGCCACCTCCATCTTGAAGTCTTGAAGTCTCCTCTTGTTTCCCAGTTGAACACACTTGTGTGTCCTTGACGTCTTATAACCCTTCACTTTTGCTTCTAAGCTGAGAGTTCCTAGAGAGTGGGAACCTTGTCTTTAGCATTTTTGATCCCTGTCACTCCAAACACAATGCAGTGCACAGCACATCTTACTTGGACAGAAGAAAATAATACATTGATGATTCTTTTTTTTTCTTTTTTCTCATGTTTAGAGTAGGTTCTGGCCCGATTGATTTCTTTTAGGAAATTTGAACTTAACCACTGAGTAGATGTGTTGAATCAATTGGCAGTTATTTTCTTCAAGTAATAAATGGCTTCTCCATTCTTTTTTAAGGGTGCTATAACAGAAGCATTGAATATTTTATTTAAAATAATTTGTTTTTCATTTTTACTTCAACCATTTATCAGCTACTTTATATCTGGCACATTCAGCTACTGATAGCATTTTCATTATGAATTGTTATTCTATTTCAGTTCATAGTAGAGGGATTCCAATTTGTGTAGATTCTGAAGCCTAGATATACAGAAATATATTTTCCTGAAGATTTAGTTTGAAATATGGTAGAAGTTTATATGAGGCTTCCAGATGTTTTTTTTTTTTTTTTTTTTTTTTTTTTTTGTTTTTTTTCGAGACAGGGTTTCTCTGTGCCTTTGGAAGCTGTCCTGGAACTAGCTCTTGTAGACCAGGCTGGTCTCGAACTCACAGAGATCCGCCTGCCCCTGCCTCCCGAGTGCTGGGGGATTAAAGGCGTGCACCACCCATTACTTCTAAACAATTAGAAGGAACAACCTGTTTCCCTCTGTGGATACTGGGTAGCACTGAGCTGAGCTGTGCACTAACAGTTCATCAATGTAAAACAGGCATGATACCGAACAGTGTTCAATGCTTTTTCAATGTTTCTCTTAATTCTGGAAAAGTCCGTGTAGTATTTAAGTTTGTTTTTCTGGTAAGTTGAAAGAAAATGGGGGAAAGTAGAAATTGCCATATAGTCAGGCAAACAGCTGTCCCTTTCATCTTTCTTCAGAAAGATGCGTCTCTCACTAATAACAACAATAATTGCTACTCTGAGATGGAGGTTTAGCATGGGTTCTTTTCAGTAGCACATCTGACTGCAGATAAACATGGTACTCTGTACGCCTGAAGAACAATAGAGAGTAAGCTACGTGATGGATAAATGTCTCCAGGAAACAGCAGTTTCTGGGTGGGAGTCAGGTCCATTCAGACAGCAGGCAGGGCTCTCATTGACACTTTCATATATTTGTAAATGTAAAATGTTAAAATGATCATCCCTGTCTTCTATACAATTATGTACTGAGGAGTTTATCTGAGAACAAAAGTAACAAAACCTCTCTTTAATCTGCTCTGTTAAAGGAACTTGTGGAGTACTACAAGCACCATTCTCTTAAAGAAGGGTTCAGGACCTTAGACACGACGCTACAGTTTCCTTACAAGGAGCCAGAACGTTCAGCCGGACTGAGGGGTAATAGAGCAGGCAACAGCTGTGAGTATTGTAATTGAGAATACATTTTTTTTTGTTTCAATTTTTGGTCACTTAAGGGGATGGAAGCAAAATAACATGAAATATCTTCATTCTGAACTTTGAAATATAGCCAATTAATATGCTAATGAATTGAGCAGACACCTTTTTTCTGGAGCTAAGCAGAGTCATAAGGATTACGAGGTTCATCAGTTTTTGTGCCAAATTAAAAATTATATCTGTGTTAAAATAACTATCAAAATGTAAGTGCTATTTCAATGTGTAAAGTTTTATACTTTTCACTGAATTTAATACTGGCCATGCTGTCTTTAATTTATATGTAACATTTGTGTCTGTAATGCTATTTGAAGAGCAATATCTAACAGAGCTCTTCCAGTGTGTCTCGAACCCTCACTCTACTAATGCTCCTAATTTAAATCCAACATTGAAAGAATTAATGTATTTTGTCAGTATCTTTAAACTATACATTGGTCACTTTCTTGAAGAGCACGTATTGTACGATAAATAATCATAAAGGATGACTACACCGAGACATACAACTGCATCACTGTTTCGTGAATCCAAGTCATAAACTTACTCTGCCTCACCATTTCATGCTATATAAACTTCCCAGTCAGAGACACAACATATGAAGAGAACACTGTAATGAAAAATGCAAAGAAAAAACATTTTTACTTCCTTGTTAAGAAATCTTAACAAAAAAACCAAATAAATAATAAAAAATACTTAGGGGGAGAAATAATAACAATTTTACACTGTGGAGTCCTGAATTAAGCACAACTGGAAGATCAAGATGTAGTTCCAAAAAGGGTTTGCACCAGTGCAATATAACTTGAAGTTTATTTTTCCTCTAAGAGCTTGCACTAAAGGAATCCAGGTTTAAATATCTATGCAATTGTATCTAGCTTATCAATTTTATCTGTTTGTAGCTCAAAATTGCCCGATTATCTGAGATTCTCACACAGGCCATACTTTTTACTCATTCAAAATTGATGTTTAGCCTAAAAAGTGGTTTTGCTACAAATTCCTTAAAAATATATCCAAGTTATGACTTCTGACATTTTTTTACAGGACACTTCCTTTTATATAAACATAAATTTAAGCCCTTCTTTTTTTGTCTGCCTTTCCAGTGGATGGGCATATCACAAATTGCAGAAGAGGCCATCTGCATGTGGAATAATACTTGAATAGTTTACTTCCAGAGCCCTGTGGCGGAATGAGGAACAAAATGTTCAGAATTGAAAAGGTCATTAATTCATTATAACCATAGCTTTTCTTGTTTGTATGACCAAATAATGGCAAGAAGCATCTTAGAAAAGTTGATTTCAGCTTACAATTTGAAGGGACATGGTCCATCACAGAGGCTAGGAATGGTGGTAGGTGATCCAAGGTAGAGTGGTGCTGGGACTCTCATGAGCCTACTAGTACCTTAACAGTAATCAGAGAGTTGCCATGAAGTAGAGGCAGACTATAAAAATCAAGGCTCACATTCAGTGAGTAACTTCCTCTGTCAAGGCTCCCAAACAGTGCTGCTAATGCTTCGTACACAACACACATTAGATTTCAAAGGGTTGAATAAGTTTACATTGGAAGTTCTCATAGCAGCCTACAGTATACTTTGATGCTTCAGGAGTTTGTCTTGCTAACTTTATACTAAGCTTGGTTTAGGAGTATCCCTTCATGAAAACACCACATGTAATTTTTTAAACAGGTTGTGCTTCCTAGGATGTGGGGAAAAAAGAAATGCTATATATTCTGTACACAATAGTTGCTTGGGGTACTTCATCCCTGATTCCTAGCCTTGGTCATGCTGTTGAATATCTAAACATAACTTTCACCAAGGAGCATTGCCTCAAGATACAGATTTAGAGACCAAGATCTTATGTCTTCATCACTTCTCAAAAAAGATACAAGATAAAGGATGCAGAGCAAGTAAGGTAAAGCCCAGAACCTTCCTGTGTTCTCCATAGAGGTGAGATGAGAGCTCCACTTACTGCTAGTGAAACTGACTAGTAGTAGTAGAGGTTGTAATTTGTAGTCATCTTGGAAAAGAAAGGAATGGCAGAGGACATTATATAGGTTAGAAAGCCATTTTGTGCTGTCTTTAGATTGTCTACCAGGGTGTCAGGATAGTGCTACTTTTTATTGTCCTTTTAATAGCTTGAATGTTTCCAAAAGAGGAGAAAAAGTGAAGGGAGAGGGAAAGCAGAGAGGAGAGAGAACTTGGGGGTAAGGGAGAACTGCAGTGGTTTGGTGGAAGATATTGTGTGAATCTATATAAGAATCCCGTAATTACCCAAAATAGCCCTAAGCAATCTGCCTTTGATGGCTTTGGTATATCTGTACACCTGTACATTTGAAGGACACTGAAATGATTTTTGAATATTGTTTTGTTTTTGTTTTTGTTTTTTGAGACAAGGTTTCTCTGTGGCTTTGGAGGCTGTCCTGGAACTAGCTCTTGTGGACCAGGTTGGTCTCGAACTCACAGAGATCCAGCATTTGCCACCACCGCCTGGCTGAGTATTGTATTCTACAATGAGTATTTGGTTATTTTCAGCCCTATTCTGTTAGGAAAGTTATCCAATTTGAACCTCAGCTTTCCCATCCAAAGAATGAAGAGTGAGATTGGAAACTGTATCATGTCCTTTGGTAAATCACATGATAATTTTAATTCTTTGTATGTGTGAGAAGAGGTGGTAGAGTGTAATTCTGATGGATCATTACACTAACAGTAGTGCAGGATTTCCTAGTTTTTGACCCCAAATCAAACCTTAAACATTTCTCCAATTCATATTTATGGAGAATTAAGTCTGTACCAGAATAGAGTTGCATTACTTTTTTAGAAATTAGTGACCACAGTTATATATGGTGAAAGTCTCTCTCATTATAACTTATCAACTATAAAAGGAAAAATACCAGCATCTTAGTCAAGTGACCCCAAGTTAATATCTCCAGAAATGTGCTATTAACCCAGACCACTTTGATGATATCCTTGCTCTGCAGTTGCATAATCTCAGTCTGACCACGGGAAGCATCAGACAAACAGGAATTGAAAGGCATTAACAAAGAATCAGTCTGGGTTTGTAAAAATGTCAAAGTAATTAAGGGCAAAGTCTGATGATTCATTTCACATCAAAGGCAAACAAAAAGATATGATACCCACACAGCATGGCTAGGATTCTGACTAGGTAGGCAGTGCATATACAACAACATACAAACATTTTGTATGTGCTATTATTTATGTTACTGTAAAGGGCATGAGTAGGTTAGTTAGTGAAGTTTGCATTTATTCTATAGATTAACTAGCTAGGTTGTATCAGCACAGTGTTCTGCTTCTGATAATTTTACTGTAGCTAGAACAGCGAATATCTTTGTAGGAAAAACATACTGAAGTATTTGACAGTAAAAATGGATTATGTCTTCAGTGTGTATTCAGATGGCTCAAAAACAATCATAGACTGGCAAAGCAAACATGGTAAGATGTTAATATTTGGGTACTATGAATGAAGTATATGAATTTTTTTTTTACATTTGACCAAGGATAAAAGAATTGTTTGTGTTACTCTTGTCTCTTTCATGAGTGAATTAGTTTAGAATTAAAAATGGTTGATGTACAGGTAACCCTATCTGCTGGCCATGTCCAAAGGAATTGCAGGAAGGTAGCAGGATCCTATTTTTCTCTGGCACTCTGGCTCCGGGTGCAGAGGAACATGGGCACTGATTTGGAGTTGTATAGAGCACCTGTACACAGATTAGTTCACAAGAAAAGGCTCGCTGTGATCTCATTACATCTGTTTATTTGTTCCTATAACACAACAAACACTTAACACTTACCATGTGCCAACCCTTGTGCTAGATGCTGGAGTTACAATAGTAAGTAAGACAATCTGGGAAATGGGAACACACAAAAGACAAATAGGACAAACATAGAATTCAGTAAGCCTTCTGAAGCCAAAGAACATAACCTACTATCTCATTTGTAAGAAGGACTTATTCAGCCTGTGGGTATAGAGCAAGACTTCTTGAAAATGTCATTTAGGATAAACTTAAAGCATGTCTGAGAGTGGTATTATGTAGGGTGGTGTGCTCTAGCAATTCTACAGTGAGGTAGTTTTGTGAAGGTGCTAACCTGCAAAACACTTCATATGACATTCATGCCACTTGTATTTATTAATCTCAATATTATATTTTTTGCTCTTTTTCCTGAAATAACCTGGCAATTTTATTAGTTATATTGCAATACAGTAAGGGATAATATTCATTTAAATTCCTTAAATATACACTTAAAATAGTTAAGCTTTCTGCTCTTCTAATTCAACATGACGGTATTCACCCACTCTCATTTTTGATTGCTGTATTTTATGCTCAATCTTTTGTCATCTTTTCACTGGTCATTTTGTGTTTGATATCTAATTTTATTTTGATAACCTTAATACTAGTTTTAGTCTCATATTAGTTTCCTAGGACTGCAATATAAATTAGTACACAATGACTTTAAGAGATCCATAACATCTACAAAGACCTCTCATTTTTTAAAAAGTAAAGTCATATTCCTCAAGATCAGACTGAAAATATCTTTATCTAGGGAATGGGGAGACTGTTAGACCCATGGTAATCTCATAGTATTGATTTTGACTATTCTCTAAAATTTACCAGACTAATTTCCATTTTTGTTGTTTCAATGAGTAATAAGGAAACTTTGCATTATTGGTGCTGATAGGCCAAATGATGCAGATGGGCATTCTGGGAGAAATGGACTTCAAATCAGTGAAGTACTTTCAGTGGGTTATAGCTTTGCCACCATGAAATGCACGCTTCTCTCGAGAGGAAGCACTGTGAACCAAGGCATGTTCTCAAGCATCACTGTGGAGCCATTTGTCTGAAACATGGCCTTAAGTACTGTTATAATATAAAAAAAAGCAGCATGTGAGAGAAGGATGCCATGAGACAGGGTTCATGCAGAGGGTTTTTTTTTTTTTTATTAGGGAAAGGGATCATAAAAAAGGGGTAAGGGGACGGGGGAGGCCAGTATCCAGAGACAGGAGCAGCAGGAGAAAGGAGAGAGAAAAGAGGGAGAGAGAGAGAGGGTAGAGTGAATGAGACAGAGAGAGGGAAAGAAAGAGAGAAAGGGGTGGGAGGAAGTCAGAGCCATTTTAAAAGGTGGTGCTCTTAGTGCCTGCAGCTGAGGGTGTATCCTATCGGAACCCCAAGGACAGGCCAGTACAGATGCCTGAATACTAACAAGTACTATGTAGAATGTGTGAACCAGAGAATCCTGTCTGGTGTTCAATAATTTGTCAATTAACAGAACATGGCGTTATAAACATTAACACCTCCAGTGAAGTATTCCATAAGCTTCTGGCCCTGTAAACCCAAACCAAACCAAAACCAAAACCAAAACCAAAACAAACAAACAAAAAATCAACAACAAAAAGCATATGAAAGGTTTCCCCTGTCAAGCATGTCTCCACAGAATGATGCAAATTTGGTATAGTCACTTACAACAGTGGTTCTCAACCTTCCTCGTACTTCAACCCATTGAAACAGTTCCTCATGTGGTGACCCCCTCAACCATAAAATTATTTACTTTCTACTTCATAACTGTACTTTTGCTACTGTTATGAATTGTAATGTAAATACCTGATATGCAGGATATCTGGTATTCAACCCCCAAACAGTCTTGACCCATAGGTTGAGAACCTCTGCCTTAGAAGAAAGTATTTGTCTAGACTTTCCTAGTTTATCTCACCACACAACACTGACTCTTGGTTTTTAAATCTGATATTATGAGCCTTAAAAGAGTCAGTAGGTGTGAAGCACTTAGAGGACTGTCTGGCATGTGGGCAGCATTGGATGCTTTGCCTCTTGCAATCACTACCGCTGTTTCTGACACCACTTCCATATGTCCCACGCTGTTACCCAGTGTGAAATTTTGTGTTAGCCTTATTTGGCAAGTGTTAAAACATTGGTAAAGCTCTTCTACTTTCCCTTAGTACTTTGGTCCTAATCCCTGGACTTCAGCTCAGCCCTTCCACTGTGTACACTATGAGATAATTTAAGTGTAACATTCTCCTGACATTTGCTTAATTTTTCCCTTCACATGTCTATGGTATCCACAGATGATTACGTTCTCAGGCAACTGGTCAACCAAAGCCATATATCATTATGATAAGAGCATGCTAGTTTCCCCTTTTTATTTACACATTTCAAGAGCTTCACTGGCTACTCGAAGACATTCTCTGAGGGTAATGGCTCCAAAAATTAGTAATCACTTCTGAGATCCCGTAAGAATATGGCTTACAGACTTAAATTCTACAAATTTAGATAACCTCATTCAAAGCTATCTTTTTTAATATTTCATAGCTCAAAACGCAGCACTTAACATTCTTAGCAGTTCTTGTCTTAGCAATGTCCAATCGTAGAAGTCTTATTTCTAAATTAAAAATTGACCTTAATACAGATAATTTATGTCATTATCCCATGCTGAATATATTGCACTTTTGTGATAGCCCTCAATCAAGGCTTTATTTATCTAGCCCTTCTTGCCTAGGAAATATGCACATTTATCTAACGAGAAAAATTTCATTTTTCTTTCTAAAAAATTCCATCCTGGTTCTAGCTGTGCAAGTCAATCCAGAGAGCTTTTTTTTGGGGGGGGGGACTTGATATATTCCACTGATACACTGCTTATGCTACAAGGTCTAAGTTTGCACATGACAACAAAAATGAACTCTGCAACTCTCTTCTGTCCTGTCAGCATTCAGAACTCGAGTACACCATCATCCAGGGTTTCTGTTTGTTCCTCTTTTTCTTTCATTCATTTTTCCACATTTAGCATTTGTCTGTTTACAACTCAATCTGTAGTACACACACCTATTGGGTGTTACACCATACAGCCTGATGCCTTAACAATAAGTATGAATTCTGGAGAACTCTCCCAGGATCCAGGCACCTCAGACTTGCCAGCCTTATCAGCTCTGCAGGGAGCTTTGTGAACAAATACCTTATTGCATTATTAGTCTTTGATTGAACTCTGAGGTGACTTCATAACTACCACATAAATCATTCATCTTATATCTTGAACAAAATTAAGTGTTTTCCTTACATTAACCATAAATATGGCTCTATATAGCTATTTTTCAACTATGACAAGTCCATAACACATATAAATATATGTGTGCTTTTCCCACTGTACTATGATAACCTCAGAACATACTATACAGTAGTCTGTGTATTTAAATGTCACAGCCTTATCATCAAGTATGCTATTTTCCTTTCGCTAATGTGTATCTTTCTCTTACCTTGTTTTTAAGTATTTTACTACTTATTACATGAGTAACTATCAAATATCTAACTAATATCTGATACTCCAATTTGTCAGAGTTTTGCACAATACATTTGGGTATCATTTTACTTGTTTACTCATTTTCCCCAGTATAAAAGTCATTTTTCACTAGAAATGGTGATGTGTGCATGTAATCTTAACACTTTATAAGCCAAGGCATGAAGACTACCACCATAAATTTGAGGCCAGCCTGTTTTATATCATCAATTTCATGCTAGCTAGGACTATTTAGTAGGCCTATTTAAAAACAAAACCAAAGAACAAAAATAATCCAACAAAAAGTTGCAACAAATCTATGTCACTATTTCCAATTAATTTCCCCAATCTTTTATTCCTTATGTCCCTAAAGGGTGCAGTTCTGCAGATTTGAATTAACCCAAGAGCTTGCTTTATCTTTTCTGTAGCTATTATATCCTGTCCAATATCTCTCTCCATGGGTCATCCATCCAATCCTCATAAAGACCCTGCTCCAGAGCAAGCACTAAGTTGCTGGGTATATATAGCACAGAGTGAACAGATAACCATCTGCCCTTGTGGAGTTTATGTGCTGGTAGGAAAGGCAGACAATGGGTTGGAAGATAATTATATAGGCTTAGAAATTGAGAAGCATCCTGGAAAAATAACATAACAAGGCAATGATGCTCCATGTGCTAGGGAATAGTTTAGGGTTTTAACTGGGCTGGTTGGGTATTGAGCAAAATTAGAGGTCCCTTACCCATGAAGCAAAAAGATGGATTAGCAGTTCTTATTTACCAGTTGACCAGACTGACACAAACCCCTTAAGTTTTCCTTTTGAAGAAGGCTATTCATATGACCTTCATTATAAGTTATAAGTTCCTATAAATATCACCATACCCTATCTATCTGTATTGCAGCTAAAACATGAAATTTTAGTCACTGAATGTATGACTGTTTGTGCTGACTTAAGAGTTACTGAGAACAATAGGAGTTTAAGGCATTATTTTCTCTCTACTTACTAAATTACCTTCAGAATTTAATCAGTGTCAGCCACTTGTTTTTAAGTTGTATGTTGCTCCTGCAATAAACTCTGTTTTCTTTTCCATTGCATGGATCCATGATTTGTGTTCATGGATTTATAGAATGCCAGGACAGACTTCAGTGTGAAGATCAAATTTGTGTAAAAGCCATCAGTAATGTAAGAGAGGGAACAGGTGGTACATGGGAAGAACATAGATGACCTAAGCAACGCCACCAGAGCAGGAGCAAGAGGAAGACTATTAGGAAACAAGGTAAAAGAAGTAGGTGAGGCCAGACCCTGTGAAGTATTACAGTACTTTCAATTTGACTTTGGAAGAAAGTGGGAAGCCTTTGGAGGAATTAAAACAAAAGAGAAAGATAGTCTGACTTTAAAGTTTTAACAGCATTGTTCTAGTTTCTCTGATAAGAAAAGAGCACAGGAAGGTCGGACTAGGTAAACAAAGGGAGATGAAGACATTAGGAGGTTCATCCGGCATTCAGGTGAAAGCAATATTGACTTGGACCAAAATTTAGCCACTTGGGTGACAGATTTTAAAGAAAATCTAGCCAAACTCGAGATATCAGATGTGAAATAAAACATTAAGAGAAGACTTGAGTGTGACATTAGGATTTTGAATCTGAACAGCTTTGAGATTGGAGGGTTTTATGTTGTCTGCTAGCTTCTGTGAAGCCTGGCATCTGTCACAGACTCTCACTCTGAAGTGCAGTCTTTTCCTATCTGTATGTAATTTCCATAGGCGTCTGTCTCTTCAATAACTTGTAAGCTCCTCTGAAGTCAGCTGTTCAGCATGTTTGTTTTATCTTCTTAAGTATCTTAGTGTAGTCCTTGTACCTTAACAGTTGAATAAATACCAGCCGTTTTGTTGTTGTTGTTTTAGGGAAAATGGATTTAGAATCTAATTCATATTCCCAGAAACTATATACATATAAATAATCTGAATCCCCAATGTAATGTCTACTGACGTATATTCTATAACATTTGGGAAGGCCTTGTGCTTCTTTTCTTGTTAATGACTATATGTTTGCTTGGTGGAGCATTGAATACCATGCAACAGTTCAGTTCTTCCATTTATTCCACACGTGTTCATAGAGAGTTCTTCACTTAGATGTCAGCATTCAATTAAATGAGAATTACCCCTATTTTTTTCAGCAGTAAGACCTAAAATATAACCAACTAAGCAAGAGGTTTTTGGTTTGTATTCTTTGAGAGAGGTAAAGAAACAGATATTTGGCAATACATCTTTGGATATTACTGGAAGTCTACACAACAGTATCTGTGTTCTAAATTAGGGGTAAGGATAACAAATTTAAAATTTAAATTAAGCATTCATTGTATTCTCATCATGTTTTCTGCTGTCAGGCCATCTGTATACAATCTGGGCGAAAAAAAAATCAAACTTCCAAGACAGTTCATCAAAACCTCTCACTTAGGAACACAGGGCTTCAGGAACCCCTCTCTGCCACTGCTGGACACTAAGCACACATCACTGTGTTAATAAATACACTGGGCCAATGCTTGCTAAAATTTTCCTGTTATGTAAATTAATGTGGCTCTATGTGCTAGTTAAAACTAAAAGTGTTAGATGATGTCTCAAGTACCAGAGAATAATTAACAAATACTTAAGGAAAAGGTCTGTAAAATAGGTAATGGATAATTGGGTGTTAGTTCAAAAATTAGTCCATGACTTGATAATTCAAACCCCGAAGGAAAGGTGTTGATTGAATTTTGTTTCTAATTTCAGTGTTATTATAAATTGAATACACTTTGGCTTGAATACACATGAGCATTTGTAGCTTGGTCAAGGCAGACTACAATGCTACAGAGCAGTTCTTCATTACCTTGATAGCAAAAGTATAGGCATCGGATATCAAGTTTTTGAACTTTTAAAAAATTCTCCTATTAACCTGTTCTTTTTTGCTCTTTTTCCTTTAAATTAGAATACTTCTGTGTTTTATGCCTTTATCTTCCCAGTCATGACTCAAAAACTTATGATATCTGCTAGTGACTAGTCACTCAGTTATTATGAATATGTACAAGTATTCTGTTCCCGTTTTATTTAAAAGATATTTTCAGCTTCTGCTAGAGAATGCTAGCACTTCAGCCTTTAGTTTTTGAACTTGGAAAAGTTGATACGTAGTATTATCATACTCTTCATCTTTTGTAATTGCAAGCATTATGCCAATAAACTGTGAGTCATTCATTTGATAAAAATGTTCCACGAATGGTATCCCAGTAACAGGTGTCATACATATGTCAAACAACCCTCCGCTGAGGTCTGATCAAGGAAGGTTGTCCTCTGTACTGATGTGAAGTTGAAGATGTTTAAAGAAAGAAATGGGGCCTTAATTGAAGCATGCATCTAACCGATGACCATGCCACTGAAAAGGAACTCATCATTGCCTATTGTGTATATGTGCACTTCTATGAGTGGCAGAGAGACTGCTGTAGGAGCTCCCAAAATAAAGAAGTATGAGTGGGGAGGCTGACTGTGATGGTGAACTGACAGTGAAAGGAGGGTCCAGGAGTTGACAGCCATCAACATTCCCATTTGGATGTCACTCCTCCTTGGCTCTTCCTAATCCTGCTCCAGGACATGCACCTACCAGTGATTCCTGTGCTGAGGTGTCTTAATCATGTCTGATAAGACAAATTTAATGAAGCAACTTTTCATCTGTGCATGTGTGTAGACATAGGTGCATATCTTTCTAGTGTGAAGGTAAATGTCTTCTATAATTTAAACCACTCTGAAGAATACATTATCTAGATGCCCAGCTCTGACATTACTCACATCTAGAGTTGAACACATATTTTCCTAGCTTAGCATGTTATCTTTAGTAGGTGCCAGAACATTCAAATGCTGATTTTATAGCACAAAAGAGTCAAGAACCCAGAGGCAGAGAAAATTGACATATAGGAAGTGTGGCAACAATAAATCATGCTACAGTGCAGGAAGTGGAAATCATCCCTATCAACCCTTAAAATGCTTGGCTGAGAGATATATATGCAGTGGCAGAAGAAACTGATTAACCTTTTACTTTAAAAGGATTCCTCAGGCAAACAGTATGGTTAATGCCATGAAACGTGTGGTGTTTAATAGCTGCTCCGCATCTCAGAAGAGTTAGTTATTGTAGGAATGCCGCTGTTAGGTTGCAGTCCTCAGAAAGCCTGGGGAGTAGAGCCTGAGTATATTTCACTTTCTTTCCTTTATGTTTTGTCACTTTTTTTTTCTGGAAAGTGTTCCTGAACAGCTGAATGAACAAAAGATGAGCTAAGACAATGGGAAGGGGAGACATACAGAACTACATAATCAAACACCCAGCGAAGATGCTTGTCTATTGGGTGGGAGCTGTTGAATAATACCGGGGCCTGTCCTATGGAAGATGCAGAACTGGTCTCTGCCTTCCAGTACCCACATCTCAGTGGAGCCACCTAGGTAGATGTTGAGCAGCAGAATCCAGAAGTGCTGTGACATGGCTGAATGCCTACTGCATGGCTAGGAAAGGACAAGGAAGGCTAGATATCATCTGAGTTGGTTATCATGGATCTTTGGAAGGGAAAGAAAAAATATTCTAGAATAAACCAAAGTGCTCAGTTGAAAATGTTGCTGAGCATTGGGGAAATAGGAAGGTGGTCTAGGAAAAAGAATGTGTGAACTTTCTAAAACGTTTTGTTAGACAAGTGGGAGAAACCAATTTAATGAATTGTCATGTGATTCCACCCAAGAGTTTGAATTTCATAATTTCGAAAATTGGTGAGAGAATCAACATTTGGGACGAGGCGTTGGGAGGCAATGATTACCAAAGAAAACAAGTTGAAAGCAAGAAGCAAGTTGGAGGCTGTTTGTGGCTATAGAATGGTGTTTGCACCTGGATTAGGATAGCTGAGTTGAGACATCTAGAAGGAATAACTAACCTGATATCACAAAGGCAGAAGAGACTTCATGGAGAGGTTGGATAGGAAGAGCCTGACAGTGTATGATTTTGCAAGACTGTCACAAAAATGGAGTCATGGAAAGTAAAATATGTAGGTCTGTTAGAGTTCAATCTTAGTTAGGATTTCTACTGATATGATAAAACACCACGACCAAAAGCAACTTAGGGAAGAAAGGAGTTATTTCATCTTACAGTTTGTAGTCTGTCATCACTGAGGAAGGTAAGGGCAGGAGCTCAAGGCAGGAACCTGGAGGCAGGAACTGGTACAGAGGCCATGGAGGAACACCGCTTACTCCTGGCTTGCTTATAGCACTCAGGATCATCATCCTGGGTGGCACCACCCACAGTGAGCTGGTCTCTCCTACATCAGTCATTAATCAAGAAAATGTGCCACCACCTTGCCCACAGGCCAATTTGGTAGAGGCATTTTCTTGCATGAGGTTCCTTTTTCTAAACAGCAGAGTTACAAAAAGGAAGATGTTAAGTTTAGTTTTCAACAAGTGAAATCTGAGATGATGATGTTCTTCAGGGTAATATTATTGAAATCACAGGATGGAGCTAAGAGAGCCAAGGTCTATCTAAGAACCTGTTACATTTATCAGGTCAGTAAATGAACATGACAAAGCCAGCATAAAGGCTAAAACTGATTATTCAGAATCATGGCAATTTAGCTGGAGTATATCATTTATTTTATTTTTAATTCTATATGTTTGTCTGTTGATATTTACATATGGATGTCAGGGGGGCTATAGAGGCCAGAAGATGATGTCAGGTCCCCTAGAAAGTGAAACTATAGGAGGTTGTGAGCTACTCAGTGTGACTGTCAGGAGCTAAACTTGGGTTCTTTGTATAAGCAAAAAGTGTTCTTAGCCATTGTGCCATCTCTCCTGCATCTGAGAATTATACTATTTTAGATCTAATTTAAGAAGTTTTGAATTCTAGCTACTGGATTGTAATGCAAATAATTTTAACGTATTTAAGATTAGATAAGAGAAAGGAGTAACCCACTACAGTACTGTTGAAACGGCCTCACATTCCTTGGTAAAACATTACCTATATTCAGACATTTTAGATTTTCTGATTGTAGAGAAGTTATCTGTCTAATTTATCCACCTACCGTTGAAGTTATTTAAATGGCACTTAATTGTATTGTCATTGATTTCTCATTTCTTCCCTTTTGAGATAAGTTATCTCTTGCAATATTTCACTCTTAGCTCTTAGCTTATATTACCCTCATTAGAATTTTTTGAGAAATGTAGTCTTTTTTAATGAATAGAATTAGACCAGGGAAAGAATCAAATAGAAAACAGTACAGGGGGGGAAATTCCATTTCCTTTCAGGGTGTAGAACATGGCTTCCAATTTAAGTTCTCACAGACATGAGATAGGAATCTAGGAATCTTGACACCACATGTTTTGTCATTAGTGAGGTTAGTTATGGGATGATTACTAGAAATGTCATCCTCTCTTCTCCCTGCCAGTGGTTGACCTCAAGAGAGTGAAAATTGGGGCTGGGGAGATTGCTCCGTGGATAAGAGCACTTTCTATGTAAGCACAGAGGGCTGAGTTCAGATCCCCAGCACTTACCTAAGAGACTGTTCAGCCAGCCACACATGAGTCTGCAAACCTGATGCTGTTGGGGACAGAGACAAGAGGGCTGATGGGCTTTGTTAGTTGACTGCACATTTGTCCCAGGTTCAGTGAGAGACCCTATCTCAGGGGAGTAAGGTGGAGAGTGAAAGACTAGGACAAAACTCTGTTTTTTGTATGCATGAGCACCCATCCCTCTCTCTCTCTCTCTCTCTCTCTCTCTCTCTCTCTCTCTCTCACCCTCTCTCTCTCTCTCTCTCTCACACACACACACACACACACACACACACACACACCACATACACACACAGAGAGAATTGTCATTTCTATTGCATAGTATTAAATGAACTTGTCATATAAAAATTAGTTTTACTGGCATGTAACAGTGTATTTTTATTTAATTGAATAAGCAGATGGAATAAAAAAAATGTGAGGCCATTCATGACAAAAGACAGTCAGACATACGTCCCTTTGTGTGTGAGGACTTCACAATCAATGATTTCAAGAACAACTGAATCTGAATTCCTCCCAATTCCCTCAGCCAGTTTGCTTGTCTGTAGTCTGTTAATATGTTTAGTAGGTCACTGTGGCTGTTAGGATCCTAGAAAGCCCACTTTCAGATAATAGTACTGGCTTGTAGCATACCCAAAAAGAGGGATATGGAAAGACATACTGTCTCAACCCAGTCTGCTCAACCGATTTTTACTACATCTTTGGTGATGATGTTTTAGGTTAGATCTAGGTACAAGTAACAGAACACTCAAATCTATTGGTTTAACCAGGAAAGCCAGTTTATTTCTCTATCCTATAAAAACATAGAAATATCTCAGAGCTAGCCAAAAGGATAGGTTACCTGTGCTCCATGAAATCTTAGTAATTCAGGTTCCTTCAAGGTCATTTTTCTATCTTCCTCAAGGTAATAGTTTCCCTTTTTATGGATCAAGATGGCTACGTTCACATGTCAGAAAGCAAGAAAGAATAAAGGACTAAAAGGAAAGATCCTAGAAGCTTCTTCATGATATTTTTGCTTTAATAGCTTTGGTCAGGACCTCACCATACAGTTTTATCAAAATGTAAGAGAGATGGGGAATTGAACTCTTCCTGTTGACTGAACATGGTTGAGTTCAGCTGTCTGCTAGATGGATGAAAGGGAAAATAAACACTGGGATAAAGTTTATAAGGCAGGTTTTCCTTGCACGTTGTCATGGCCCCATAGGATTAGCAGGTTAAATGTAAGAGGTATGTGAGCCACAGTGCTCACTGAAAAGAGCCCTGCAGCTGAGGTTAAGGAAAAGGGCCATAAAGTCATATGTGAATCCAAATTTTCTAAGTTGCAAAAAAAAAGAGAGCATCAATATGTTCCTCCTAGTTACTGTGATGACTTAAATTGTCGATATACTTAACTTATTGAGCAACAGTAACTAACATTTCAGGACTACTTGATAATGAATACAATCAACTCTTATTGATGTCATATAGTGAACAAAAAATGAGTGCACAATTTCTAGTATCTTTATTGTATCCCTTTACAACTTGTTTTCCAACATAATGTTCTCAGAGTGTTTTGTTTCCTAATTGTAATTTTCCCTATGGAAAATAAGCTACAATATTCTTGCTTGGTTGGGGGTAAGGGAGAGTCTTAACAAATTGTCTGAATTTAACTTAACAAATATTTTGGATTTTTCTATGGTTTCTTTATGTTTCATTGATACAACCCTATAGGTTCTTATCTGTACTGTTTTTGTAAGCTATTACTTATTCATATTGTTTTTTATTGGGGCATATTTATGTCAATAAATTTTCCTTCCTGTTACTGTACACGTTTTGTTGACATAACCCAGTAGGTTCTTTGTTTGTTTGTTTTTTCGAGACAGGGTTTCTCTGTGTAGCTTTGGACCCTATCCTGGCACTCGCTCTAGAGACCAAGCTGGCCTCAAACTCACAGAGATCTGCCTGCCTCTGCCTTCCGAGTGCTGGGATTAAAGACGTGCGCCACCAACACCCGGCAACCCTATAGGTTCTTATCTGTACTGTTTTTGTAAGCTCTTACTTATTCATGTTGTTTTGATTAGGGACATATTTATATCAATAAATTTCCTTCCTGTTATTGTAACAAATGGGAATCAGGCCATCTTTGAATGGATGGGGCTCTGGTGGCAACATGGAGTGGGTTTGCTGTTTGCCTATAAAATGATAGATAGCTCTGAATTGCAGAACTAATGTCAATCAAAATGTAAAAGTCTGGCATGTTTCTCATTTAGAAATGGTGACAGGAGAACAGTGGGTAAGAAACACAGCTTGATATTCCAAGTTGGATGTGACAATTTTCTTGTGATTGCAAACAACAAAGTCATTGTATTGAGAGATTTTTGTGCCAACTCTTAAATGCTCTTTTGCTTCTTTTTCTTCCCTCTCTAAGCCCCTCCTCTGTTATGTGGCTTTTCTTTTGTAACTCCTCCAGACTACAGCTTTGTTCCCCCTTCTTCCACTCCTTTCTGGTCAGGTACTGCTTTCTGCTTTTATATGTCTCTACAGCTCGCTTCTATGTGCAAATACAATATTTTGGCTTCTGTGTGTGGCTTCCCATGTAAATACATCTCCTCAAACCTAATTCCCTGAGTTCCATTACCACTGTGTACTTCACTCTTCCCAGCCATAGAGCCATTGTTTGCCATGACATTCCACTTGTGTGTGTGTGTGTGTGTGTGTGTGTGTGTGAGAGAGAGAGAGAGAGAGAGAGAGAGAGAGAGAGAGAGTTGTGTATGTGTATATGAGTGTGTGTGTGTGTGTGTGTGTGTGTGTGTGTGTGTTAGTCATAAGTGTCAATATGACATTTTATATTTCCTCATGTGTCAGTGCAGAGAGGTTGGAAATGGGTCAGGGGATGGAAATTTAAAAGGAGATGAAGTGCTCTGAAAAATCATTCGTCTTCTCTGAGAACTAAAAGCCATAGGGGAGAAAAAGATCAGTGTTTGTTCATTTCCATGAAGAAAATAAAAAGGACCGAAAATCTCAACTTCCCCTCTAAATAGAAGAATAAGATTCAGTGTGCATTTCTTAAAATGATGACCCTTGTCCACCATTTCTATAGTTCTTCACCTGGTGTCTAGGCATTTTGATCTGAATTTTTGTCGTTACCTGGAGAGTTAAAAGACTATTTATATGGCACTGGGGCTAGATAAAGTATGATTCCTTGTGGGTTTTTTAAAAATTAACCTGCAAGTCCCAATAGAACATAGAATTCTGAAATAGACCTTAGAAGTCAGCTAGTACAAACCTTTCATTTTATAGATGAGAAAATGTGGCCTAGAGGGGTTGAGAGGCCTGTGCAAGGTCACACAGTTAAGTCTACAATTGGGTTTCTCCATCACGGGGTGTTTTTATGTGCACTGACTTTAAGAACAGTGCCTGGGCAATGGGACCATTTTCAGTAAGGAAACCATTAAAGTGGTTTGTGTCCTGAATGGTAAAATAAAATGACCTATTTTTACTCCCTTTACAGTTTTGAAATCTACAGTATTGCCTTTCGTTTATCTTATGATGGACACCTGGAGACTTGAGAAAAGGCTGTCACTATAAAGCCATGAATGATAGGCCTGAGGTCCCTGTTGCCAAGTGGATGGACTGTTCCAGGGTAGCGTGGGTCATTATGAGCTACCTGCGCACTGGGAACTGTTATAATAGAGATGGATGGCATTTCCATTTGTTGCTTTTTCTTACACTTAAGTTCCTTTACCATTTAAGATTTATAAAGGGCCACTGATCTCTGGTGAGCCATTCTTGGAATCTCTGCACATATAATTGAAAACACTTTATGACCCCCACAGAGCAACAGGTGGGAAAGTTACTACAAAGCCTGTTATAAAGCACTAGATACCAACAAACACACAAGGCCTGAATAGAGTTTCCTTTTCAGACAGGTTGGCTTCTCTCCTGCCACCAGGGATTTTAAAAAAAATAATAAAGAAAACTGAACATGGGAGATGATGCCTTTATGCTGGAATTTTGATTAGACATTTGTGTTTCCATGAAATGAAGATGGTTTTGTGTTCTTTCAATGAGAACTGTTTCACACCTTCACATACAGGAAATTGTCTTTGAAATAATAATTGAGTTCATCCCTAGATGGTTTAAACATAAAATGCTTGGCTGGGGGCAGGGTTTGCCACCTACTTAGAAGTGATGTTGTTGATTTGACAGACTTTCATTAGAGCCTAGAATTCAGTTGCTCAGAGTTTAGGCAAAGAAGTTACCAGGTTAAAACTACAAAAGCTTCACCCCAGAGGTTCTCATGAGAATGAGAATACAGTGCTTTAAGTTTATGTTAAAGTTATCGAGATTTTATTCACACACACTTTTAAATTATTGGCTAGGTTGGCTTTGGTTTTACAGCAGCTTTTATTAAGAGTGTCAAAAGCAGAACAGTGGTTATTTAACTGTCTGGAATGAACTTGATCACATCTGATTGGATTGAAACAGCAATTGTGCTGCTTTCAAACCCTGCTGTCATTATCACTAATCTGTAATGAAGTCACGGCTCTGCATTTGATCACACCAATAGCAATGGTCTGATTAGGCTCTGATGGCTGGCTGCAACCAACTGTACACTGACTCAGACTCTGCATTGTTTCTTTACAGTGCTAAGTCCCAAGGTACTGGGCATTGCCATCGCCCGGTATGACTTCTGTGCAAGAGATATGCGGGAGCTCTCCTTATTGAAAGGGGACATGGTGAAGATTTACACAAAGATGAGTGCAAATGGCTGGTGGAGAGGAGAAGTAAATGGCAGGGTGAGTTGTCCTCGTGAGTGTGTTGGTTCTTCGTGAATTAAAGGTTGAACAGTCACTGGCATCTATCGTATGGTATACATCTCCTTTCTGGAGCCTGGCTGCCAGAGGCTGGGGCATGCATTTCATTGTTCTTTAAAACGAGTTGGGAATAATGTACGAGCCAAGAGTTGACTGGCAAGTGGGAAGAACTGAAAAGTATTTCAGGGTTTTCTAGAAGCTAAGTGCCAGGGCATGCAGTTTATTTACTTGGTACACCAAACTTTTCTAAAACTCCTACTCTCACTTGGAAAGAAAGGGATAGAGTACCTCTGTAATACATCTTGTCCTACAGCAGAGGTGAGAATCATGGTGCTGAGTGCCATATTGCCCTAATTTGTATTTGGTTTTGCCCTAGTGGATTAGAACCCTGTTTAAGCTTATTTTATTCCTTAGCTGAGATCACTGTCTCTATGAGGCCTATTGTAGTTGTTGAGCCATTCTTCCTCACCTACAATGGGCATAAAACCCTGGCATAATTAGAGTGTAGGAAAATGAGGGATGCTTTGTAGAAACCCTTGAAGCAGCAGAGGTGTTGATATGTTGGTTGTTCTTCTTTCACAGGTGGGCTGGTTTCCATCCACATATGTGGAAGAGGATGAGTAAAGTTGAGTCCAGCATTGCACCCTGCACCAAAATCTCAAAGAAGGGATAATCAGAAGCCTGAACTTCGTTATGAGTTCACTGAAGAGTTTAGAAAGCAGAATTTCTGGCTGATTTCTGGCTGTTCAACAGCCCCCTTCTCTCTTCTCTCTCTCTCTCTCTCTCTCTCTCTCTCTCTCTCTCTCTTTCTCTCTCTCTCTCTTTTCTTCTCCTAAGTCTTAATGTTGGGAATTTTAAAGATGCTGGTCCTGACAGATTAATGGCTTGCCTAGAGCGGTGCAAGAAACAGCCTGCCAGTCTGTCATTGTCAGGGACCTGGGCAAAATCAAAAGCTTTTCTTCCCCAAAGAGCCCTGCAAACACATCGGATCAGGGTTCCCTTACTTCCTTGGGTCAGGAAGCATGGATGCCAGCCATTAGGAATTGTTTCATGTATATTTACTTTGTTCTTACAGTTTTTTGATGATACAAAGAAGCAGACATTTAATTTTGCGCCCCCCCCCCCAGCATGAAGAAAAAGTAGAGTTCTGCCATCTGGGAAAGATCCAGCTTGCTGGAAAGATCCGGCATCTCTTGTCTTAAATTGTTCAACAGGTGACTCATTGCTTGGCAAACACTTTTATCCCCAGATGTTACTCATGATCAAATAAAAGCGGCTCATGCTCAGGTTTGCATCATAAGTGATAAATTACAGAGGGGGTTTTAATTATTCATTTGATGTTCTGATTGTATTTCCACACTTCTTTATAAAGAAGAAAAAGAAAAGCACATGAAAGGAAGTGTCTTTGTATTAATGCCTCACAACTTTCATGATTTCATAGGGTGTTTTGGAAATGTCATGCTTGACAAAGGAATCTTGGCTGGGCAGATTATGCTTAGTTGCCAGGAATCCCAGTGAGATAGAGGTGTTTACAGAAACAGACCAAGGGCTGTAATCCATAGAACATCATTGTACAGCAGCAATACTATTAACACAAGTCTTTTCCCCCCCACCCTACCCCCAGAAAGATCCAGGGCATATTTGCTGATTTCCACTCTTTATATTTTTTTAATAGTAGCACAAAGTAGCTTTATTGAGGATTTGAGAAGGAACGTACGTTGTTTCTAGGACAGAAGAAAAGGCACCAGTGTTCTCCTGGTGCCTCTGTTTCCCCTTCTGAAGCCATTCTAGCTATGTCTTAATCAGTAGTAAGATCCATTTTGCAGCATATTTCTTTCACCAAGCCTTCACTGTGTTCTGTAAGGAGTCTAAGTATCTTCCTCCTGAGTTACATGGAGTCCCTCGTTGAGGGAGTCAGGTTAGGATGCTAACTTGGCCCTTCCATGGTGGACTCTTTCTTTCACAGCAGTAGCTGTGTTCTGACAAGATTCATAAAGTGTTCCTGATTGGAGGAAAATAGAGATATTTTTATGTTAGATGTGATTTAGAAGCTTCTTGTGTCAGATTTTTAGGTCACCTCTGACATGAAAGGGCTGTGACAGTCTGTCCTTTCCCAGCTCGCATGAGTGCCAGAACTTGTTCAGTGGATACATCTCCCTCCAAGAGACCTCTGGCGACTAGGACTTCTCATTTAAATAGATTCAAGACCTTTACCTCAGAGTTATGTAAACTGTGATTGTGTTTTAGAACAATTAAGCTTTTGTATATGTGTAAATGGTCATGAAAATGTATTTTATAAAACATATGTACAGTCATCTTGTGCTGACAAGGTCTACTCTTGGAATGGATTCCTACCCAGAAAGTCTTATCTGTGTCTCTGGATGTCTTTTCTGTTACTGTTAGCAAGTGTTGCTATGGAGAGTCCAGCTTCCCACAGGTTGAAACTCTCCTGTGTACAGTATTGTAGCATGTATTGTTTATTTCAGTCAATAGACTCCCTGCCTCACAAGTGGTATGTGGTCTTCCTGTTGCATTTCATTGGCCTCAGAGTTTCATAGCCGAGGGTAGAAGAGCCTCTTTTCATGACATTACCAATGGCAACTTTGTCTACATTTAGTACTTTGTATTGGAGATTTTAAATGCCACAATCTGTGTAGATTTCTAATGCCAAAGACAAAAGAAAATGTTTTCCATGGACTTTGTCTTGCCTGTCTGTAGCCCTTGTGTAATATGGTGAATTGGAATGGTATTTTACTTTGTAATATTTTGTAAATATGTCAATAAAATAGTTACTACTTGAATTAAGAGAATTTCCTCTTTTATTTATGTTTTGTGTGTGTGTGTGTGTGTGTGTGTGTGTGTGTGTGTGTGTGTGTGTGTGTGCGCGCGCGCGCGCACATGTGTGGTACTAAGGACAGAACCCAAGTTCTGCATTCTGTGCAAATAATCTATACTTCGTTGAGGGCTGAAGATTCTTTCCTTTGAATGGTCCTGTAACACAATGCAACATCTGTATAATTATCAAAGGAATACTACCCCTGATTTTGGTGTGGTTAACTCAGGATTGCTATCA
Source organism: Cricetulus griseus (assembly GCF_003668045.3). Lineage (NCBI taxonomy): Eukaryota > Metazoa > Chordata > Mammalia > Rodentia > Cricetidae > Cricetulus > Cricetulus griseus. The sequence goes on along the minus strand of NW_023276806.1, from coordinate 47,478,795 downwards.
AAACTATGAACAGAAAAACATAATATAAACTCAGTATTTGCCAATACCATCTAGTCCATATGCTAGAGAGGTGCTACATGGTGTTCCTAAGCCCTTATGTGAAGTTAAAACTACATCATTATCTGGCCTCATCTGTATTTTCAGGGGAAGAAACTGAAGCATATTAATAGGTACAACATTCCAGAAGCCACATGGCTAGTAAGCATGTGACAAGACATGGGCCATCTGGCTGTGGCCAGTGTGACCAGTGCACCACCCTGCCACACTTTATAAAGAGAGAGAATATTTAGGAGTGTTTTGAAACTTACAATTCCAAGAAAAAGCTATTTGATATTAAACAGTGATCTAGAGAGTTGAAATATGTACAAAATTCCAAATTATTTGGCTCCTCCTAGTCGCTGAAACTCTATCTCATGCAGAGACAGGTTTGGTCATCCTCATTATCACTGTCATTATCAAGTAAACAATTGGGCAGTTGCTATATTAACTTTTTAAATCTTAGTTTTATTTGGGTTTTTATTTTTATTTTTTATTTTTTTTATATTTTGGTTTTTCGAGACAGGGTTTCTCTGTGCCTTTGGAGGCTGGCCTGGAACTCATTCTTGTAGACCAGTCTGGTCTCAGACCCACAGAGATCTGCCTGCCTCTGTCTCCCAAGTGCTAGGATTAAAGGCGTGTGCCACTACTGCCCGGCTAACTTTTTAATTCTTTAAACACAATGGCTCATTTATTAGATTGAAGAGGAAAGTTTGTAGGGTCCCAACGAATCCCTCTGGAAAAGGAATTGAATGAATTGGTGTCATAGGAAGACAGAGGTTTTGTGAAAATTAGATCAGGATTGAAACCTTAGCTCTGCAACTGGCTCTCCAAAATTGATATTTCTTCATTTCTGATAAATAATAATTATAATGAGAGCTGTAGAAGAGATGTCATATTAAAAAGCACTATTTGTATGGACCCTGGTGCATAGTAGGTATTCAAAGAAAAAATTTGGTCTATATCATAATAGCCATCAGAGAGGCATCATCCAGCAACCAATGGGAGCAGATGGAGAAACCCATAGCCCAACATTAGGAGATGCTCAGGGAATCCTCTGTAAGAAGAGGAGGAAGGATTATATGAGCCAGAGGGGTCAAGGGCACCACAAAAAAAAATGGCCTACAGAATCAACTAACCAGGGCTCATGGGCCTCACAGAGAATGAATCAACTATCAGGCAGCCTGTATGGGTCTGACCTAGGTCCTCTGCATAGATTCTATGTTTGAGTAGCTTAGTGTTCTTGTGGGATGACTCCTCACAATGTTAGCAGAGGCTGTCTCAGACTCTTTTGCCTGCTTTTGGGACTGTTTTCCTCCTACTGAGTTGTGTTGTCCAGCCATGATATGCCATGGTTGGTTGGTATCCCCAGGAGGCCTCCCCTGTTTTGAAGGGAAACAGAAGAGGAATAGATCTGGGGGAGAGGGGATTGAGGGTAAGGGACTGGGAGAAGAGAGAGGAAACTGTGGTAGGGATTATCTATCTATCTATCTATCTATCTATCTATCTATCTATCTATCTATCTATCATCTATCATCTATCTATCTATTTAATATTTTTAAGAAAAAACCTTTGGTCTTACCCTTGATTCACAGACCATAAAACGTACTCAGTTGCCAAATTATGAGCTTGCTGTCTTTATTCTGAATACAATGGAGAACATGGGCTTTGTTTCTTACCCACAGCTTAATTTTCAGCATTCAAATGATAGGCAGACTAAAAGATGTATGTCCAGGGAGATTAATATGCAAACCCATAAACAAGTTCAGAAGTGGCATTTAACAGCTCCACATGATTTTAACTAAGAAGATGGAACACTCATTCAGCTCAGACTCATTTAGAATTGATCCACGTGTTGCTTTAGTTTGCACTGTAGCTAGCTTTCTGGGACTGCCTGGGCTCTGATGAAAATGCAATGCACCTGTCTGCTTTGGCGGACTCTGGAAGGCACTTATTCTGTGTAATGAGCAAATGCCAGAATGGAGGTCAGAAAGAATCCTCTTATTGGGTGCCCTTGATTAGACCAAATTTCTTTTTTGTTGCAGGGGAGTGGGGGTGGGGACTGTGCCAGAAAAACAAAATCTTTTTGAAGCACTCTAGATTCTGACTTAGAACATTCCAGAATTTCTCAGCACAGTGTTACTTCAATTAATTTTGCAGGCAAATGGCCAGATGGCAAGAACTCTCAGTGCCAAGTTAGAAGGCATACAAAGTCACCTTATATCCTATCTCATGAGTCCTGAGCAAGATGAACTACAGAATAGCCCAGGGTTCAAGCTGGAACATGACAATAAAAGGCACTGGCAAAGTAAATGCTCAGACATTTATTTTCTGACACCAAGTCATGTAAAACTTCTTTAAAATACTTCAAGATATTTTTTATTTTTGAGTTGATTCTACAGTTCCTCTGATTTTTCTTCTGATAATCATCCTATAGGAAGCTCCTGGAACTCTGTCTCTTGTGCAACTGTATCTGGGACCCTAGCTCATTAAAACTATGTCAGAGTTATTTTTTCCAGATAAGGTTTCTCCACGTAGCCCTGGCTGCCCTGAAACTAGCTTTGTAGACCAGGTTGGTCTTGAACTCATAGAGATCCCTGCCTCTGTCTCCTGAGTGCCACCACATGTGCAACCACACCCTGATCAGACTGATAGTTCTTGCCCGTTTTGCTGCCAGAATGCTGTTGATGAGTTTGACTATCAGTAGACCCTAACACAACTCCTGAATCTGATCAAGGACTGCTTGTGGAGTTTTGTAATGATAACTCTTTCTGCCAGCTGCCTGAGTTCTGACACCACGTTAGGGACCCAAATAACACACAGAGTCTTATATTAGTTACAATGCTGCTGGCCAATGACTAGGATTTCTTATTTGCTAGCTCTGTCTTAAGTAATAACCATAACCATTAATCTATATATTTTATAAATACTTATCGAAGCTTGTGTCCTCTCTTCCCTGGGATCACATGGTGACCCCGTCCCTTTCCTTCATTTCCCAGAATCCTCCTCCTCTCCTAATCCCGCCTAACTTGCTTCCCTATTGGCCAACAGTGCTTTATTTATCAACCAATAAGACAAACATACGCAGAAGGACTCCCCCCATCATCTCCTCTTTTCTGTTTAAATAAAAAGAAGGGTTTTAACATTAACATAGTAAAATATATAACAAAACAGTTATCAAGTAAGAACTATAGTTACAATATTTAGCAAGATTTAAAGAAAATATTTATTCTATCATCTATCCTATCTTTTTAAGTCTAAGATCTTAGATGTAACTTATCTTTTATAATAACTAAAGAAAACTATAACCATAACTATCTGTTTTCAACTCCATCAAAGACCACAGAAGGATAATATATAAACTCTGGATCTGACAGAGACATCTCGATACCTGAACAGTCACCCAAAGTTCCTCTGTAACATTGGGACATCCATCTTTAGCCTGTAGGCCACAGTATGTCTGGCAGATTTCTCCATGAAGCAGAAACCCTTCAGGACTGTCGTGTTTTGCAAGTTCAGCAGTCACTTTCCTGTGGGTCCTACATGTCCATTTATTAAACAGTTCAGGCAAGAGCAGTTTCTTGCCCAAATAACTAATTTTGCCATGTTGAAGGCAAACTCCTTTCTGATGAAATTGGTGTGCCAGGAGCAGTTGTGTCTCACTGTCATGAAAAACCCTAAACCATTTAAATGTCATATATTCTGTAAGGTCTTTGAAAGGTTTGAAGAATATCTATCCACTCAAATACATATCTGTATATTTAGAAAACCTAACTAACCTAACTATAAGTTTTGACTATTATACCTGACTATACACAATCTGTATTTAATTATGCATTGCATTTTTAAAGATCTGTATAAACACCATACCTAAACAAGAAGAGAAATATACATATCACAAAATTGACATTAAAGTTGTATCAATAAATGAAAATCTATACCAATGCAAAGTATTCATTTCTATATCTTATTCCCCCTTTTTCCTTTAAAAAGAGATTGACTGTTATCATTATCATTTATAACCAACCCCATTTAAATGAAACCAAACATTTATAAACAATATTTGGGAATTTGGGTGTTGTTCATTCCAAACTGCTTCCTGTTGGTTGGGGGCGATGCCCATACCATGGGGATCATACTAAAACACAGAAACCTCTCCAGGTCCTTGTTTTTGTAGTCTGCAAGGCTGCATCATCTCAGCTGTTTTAGATGTTGGATTATCTGGGACACTGTTTCAAGGGGTCTTGCTTCATCAAACCATATTAGTCTGGGAGGAATCCATACCTTTCCATTTTCTGTGGATACACAATAAAAAACTCCTTTCCCAAGTAACCTCTCCTTATATTTAAATTTGGAAATCAAAGCATTTTTAAAATATATAAGTTGGATTAATTAATTAGCACCTATAATCAAATGTATTTTCACATCTGTAGATCTTTCCTAGGCAATCAAACAATTTAAAGACAACAATATAACATGTAGTATCTATACTCTCTGTGTATTTTCCATCTTTACATGGCTTTATTTATTTACTTTTATAATTCTATTTCTTTTGCTTTTATTTTTTTCCTTTTATGAGACAGGGTTTCTCTGTGTAAGTTTGGCTGCCCTTGAATTCACTCTGTACAATAGACGGTCCTTGAAGTCACAGAGATCCTCTTGCCTCTGCCTCCTGAGGGCTGGGATTAAAGGTGTGTGCCACCACTGCCCAGCTACTCTTTCTTTCAATTACTTTATCCTGTTTCTTTTCTCTCACAAGCCTATGTATATTTTTAAACACATAGTAAACCTTTAGAGGTTTTACTTTTTTCCTCTGAATCTGTCTTTACTATATACCTTTATCTTTTTCTGGCCATGAGCCTTTTATCTCCTAAACAACATTGCTAAAACTGAAGTGTAGGGGACACCATAACCACGCCTGCTAAGGGGCTGGCTACAGGTGTGCCTGATCACACCTGCGAGGTTGTGGTCAGGGTGACAAAGGGAAGGTTCAAGAGTGAGGGGTGTGCACATGGAAGCCCCCTTCTTCTGTTTCATCTTCGGCTTGCTGTACTTCCCACATTACTAAAGCCATAGCTGTTTTAGCTGCTGTCTTTCCAAGATGACAGGGGTATATTTACTGCCAGCCTTGAGAGTTGTTCTCACTGCCTTGGTCTATGCTGCCATCAAGGGGCATGCTGCCGGCTTGGAGATGTGGTCACTCCCACTGCCCACTGCTTATACACACCATTCAGTTGTTAGCAGAGCCCTGTGGTTTTTTCCGCTTATGCTGAATCGGGAAACCTTAAGGGAACTGCTGGAATCTCTGATTGTCTCTAGCAAAACAGAGACCACCTGAGAAAATGCTGCTACCAAGAAGTCGTGCTTATCTCTGTTCTTTCGATTCTAAAATCCCTTTTTAAGCTTTTGTGAAGTCTTTATGTGGAAGTTCATAAAACCACATGGGTGCCATTTGTAACAATAACTCTTTATGCCAGATGCCTGAGTTCTGCCACCATGTTAGGGCCCCCAATTAACACACAGAGTCTTATATTAGTTACAATGCTGCTGGCCAAGGACTAAGATTTCTTACTTGCCAGCTCCATCTTAAGTATCAACTGTAAACATTAATCTATATATTTTCTAAGGACTTATCGAGGACACCAGCGGCATGTGTCCTTTCTTCCCTGGGATCACATGGTGACCCTGTCCCTTTCCTACATTTCCCAGAACCCCCCTTCTCTCCTAGTCCTGCCTAACTTGTGTCTCTTTTGGCCAACAGTGCTTTATTTATCAACCAATGAGACAAACATATACACAGAAGGACTTCCCCATCAGAGTTTTTTAATAATCTGCATGACCTCTTCTCAGAGGGGGAAAGAGAATTTGTGTACACCTGACATTTGTTGTATCTATCTCATTTAGCTCACATAATCATTCTGAGAGCCCCTGAAAGATTGGTCTAATCACCTCTGAGTCATAAGATCTCTAGTTCTGGTTCAATGACTCTTCTGACACTGGAGCTTTTCATTGAGGCATGGGACTGATTCTTTCCTATGACCCATCTCATTTACTAAGATACAGCAAATGAGTGGTTAGGGATTTAAATTTGTCTCTTGTACTTAACCAGCTGTGTAAGGTTGCAAAAGTTGCTCACACTGCTCATCCTTCTGTGTCTCCCATGTTATGATAGTGTGACGGCAGCACTTGGCTGCAGAGGACTGGATAAGGTAATATGTGTAAATGCTTAGAGAATTGTCTGGCAGACATGCAGGCAATTGAAGAGATTTTGTTTTTTAAATTGCATTTGGCTACCATTTTAAATACACACACAAAACCAAGTGTCACAAATTTAAAATGTTAACTTAGATAAGGAAATAAAAGTTCTCGTTGAATGTGTTTTTAGCCTTTGGAAGAAACATCTTGCATTAACTTCACATCAGAAATGCCTTAAAAATTATGCACAAGTAGAGTGCAAATCAAATGCTCTACTAGAGCATGGTGTATCAGTTATCTTCTGCTATGTAACAAATTACTCCAAAGCTTCACAGCTGAGGACAACATTTACCATTGTACCATTTCTATGAGTCAGGAGCAAGGCTGCCTCATGACCTGGCAGCTTACTTCTCCAAAAATAAGCATCCGAGAGGGAAGGTATGAGAGCATGTCAAAAAACAGCCCCTGTTCTTACAACAATTCTCAGAAGTGACATCCCATTACTTCCACATTGGGTTAGTAGATCCAGCTCCCTCTCCAGGGAAGGGATTACAGAAAGACAAATACAGACCTAAGGATCCCCAGAGGCCTTCTTTGTGCAGCAGGCAGGTGAGTCGAAGTGTCTTGAAGTCCAATAGGATATCTGGCTGAAAGAAATGGCTATTTAGGGGGGGGATAAAACTGCATTTTAAGTCTTATGAGGTCTCCTTAGATCTATGTTTATTGAATAACACACCCACCCGATACCAGTTTCTACAGAGGGACAAGAATGAATCTGGGTGGGGAGATCTCTCCGGGAGGACTCACCTTGTTTGTTCTTTCTCGTGTAGAAAATTCCCTTCCTGAGGTCTGGAATATAGGAAAAAGAAAAGTTACCCAGTGTGTAGGATGTGGACTCTGTTATCATATTTATGGAAAGGAAAACAGAAACATTAACTGGGCATGCCCAAGAAGGGACCATTGAAAATTGAAAACTCATTTACTATGCCAAAAATTCAGAGTTGGTGTGGAGCTAGATATGTTACATCAGCACTGCTACCCTTCCTCCAAATTCCCCTCCTGGATTTCCAGAGCCACCACAGTAGCTATAGGAACTCATTATCTACATGTTCTAGAGGCTAAAGTGAGCTTTGGAATCCAGCAGAGCAAAGCCATCATCCCATTGAAGGAATGTGCATGTGCAGGAGCACACCCTACTCCTAAAGGCTCAAGTCTACAGTTTCTGGGCTTATGCAGTACAGATCTAATTTGTACTATGTGTGTGTGTGTGTGTGTGTGTGTGTGTGTGTGTGTGTGTGTGTGTGTGTGAGTGTGTGTGTGTGTGTGTGTGTGTGTGTGTGCATGAACTGTATGCTCATGTGTGTTCACATCATCTCTTCTTACACAGGTATAAAGTCACATTGACTTAGAGTCCCATGCTACTCCATTATGGCTCATCATAACAAACTGTGAGAAAGCAGGTCACATTCTGAGAACCCAGAAGTTAGGTGGGACACATGAATTTGGAGGGTTGAGCACAGTTTAATTTATATTTATTCCCTTCTTTTTTCAGATTATTACAGAATTTCTTTTTTTAATGCACTATTTTAACAGATATTGAAAGGGCCCAGCATGCTTGGGAAGAGGGAAGTGAGCCTAAGAGGGGTTTTACTTATTGTCAGAATGCATGGAGCACCTGTCAGTCTATCTCAGCCCTACTGCAGCAAAGGCTGAGAGCTGGTAGGTAAAACCAGCTCTCCTGGAGACAGTACTATTCCAACGATGTATTTGCCAGCTTCTTGGGCCAGTATTGCCCCCAGAGAATTACCTGGTTTCCTCCTGCTATGTGTCAGGATCACACATCCTCTTGGCAGCAGGAGAAAGCTCCTAGGTGTATGTATGAGTGAGCTCATTAGGAGCAAGCACCCCATTTAAATGAATTAATGAAACACTCCTAAATTTCTGTGCAAATTAGGTCTGCATAATATGTTGAAGGGAGGAAGTGTGCTGTGGTTCTACAGAAAGGTGGGTAATGCCTTCAGCATTTATTACACTTAATGATTAGATATTGTTGTTTGGTGGTTTGAAGGGGGAAATTTGCATTAATAATATCTGAAGCAAAGACTATAAATTGGTGTTGAAAAGATGTTTCTTTTGCCTTTATTCAGATTACCTGGTCTAGGTTTTGCTTTTCTATCATGTTTTTAAGGTCCTACCTGAAATGGGATGTCAGAAGAGGAAGGTGGCTGATAAACCTCAATTAGTAACTGTGGAATGATGCCTTTGACTATGTAACATCAAAACTGTTGAGCAGAAATGCCCAGAAGAAAATCTGGTGTTCCCTCTTGAGACTTCTCAGCACAGGTCCAAATACAATTCAAACCGTGCAAGAGAAGCAATGAAATCTTTTTCTTTATTTCATGTAGATAGTGTTTTGTTGTTGTTTTCTGTGTATGAATTTTTATGGTCACATGGCGGCTATGTTTCAAAGTTCTTAGGATGGACATGTGTTTTACTGTGGCAGTTCTGCAGTGCAGCTGATGAGGAGATGCAAAGCGCACCAGCATGAGGAATACAATAAACCAGGTCTAGTCTCATCTCTTTGGTTAACAAGCCCAAAGGCTGGGAGTAAAATTCCAACTCTTGCTGAGGCTGTTTCCATGTTCCTAGAACCAGAGTCCCAGCTTCAGTAATTCTAGGCTCAACTCTTCTAGAAGGCTATCACTGAGCATCAGGGCACTCATCAATAAACAATCCAGCTATGGTATATTCACATGGAACCATATTTGTAGATGGGACAGAGAATTGAGGTACAAATGAAGCTGAGTGGACAACTTTGAAGGACAGGTTTGAATTGCTTCCTTCTTAATGTCACCATCTCTTCCATCTCACTCCAATTCAGCTAGATCTCACCTAGGCCAATGCCTGGAAATGGGACCACCCACAGTGAACTGGGCCATTCTGTATCAATTAGCAATCAAGTCAATTCTCAGAGATGTGCCCACAGAACAGCAATTACTTGAGACTCTTTTTAGGTAATTCTAGGTTATATCAAGTTGACAGTTAGTTAATGTTCAGTGGGACATCTAAATGCAGAATAATAAAGAATGCTACAGTGGTGGGGAAAGAAATATGATTTTATTCAAAGTATCATCATGGCTTCTAGGTATAAACTTCACTATTGGAAGACAAGAGTGTAACCAGGGAGACCAAGTAACCACTATTGCAGGGCCCAGGTAAGAAATTCCAGTGCTAGCAGGGTGGTGGTGGCCCACGCCTTTAATCCAGCACTCAGGAGGTAGAGGCAGGCTCTCTGTGAGTGCGAGTCTAGCCTGGTCTACAGAGAAAGTTCCAGGGCAGGCTCCAAAGCTACAAAGAAACCCTGTCTCAAAAAAACAACAACAAAAATTCCTTTGCTTCATAATGTATATTATATTTATTATACTATACTATAATCTTGCCCGTGACTTAAATATAGGTTTATGAGATAAATAAACATTAGGAAGTTTCCCTTGTGTTGTATTCTTTCACCACATTCTCTGAGGATCCAGTGTTAAAATTTATTCAAACAGTGATCTCAAAAGCATGAGACAAAGCAATGTTTTATAAACGATGCCAGCATTTTTGGTGTATGATACTTTCTTTGTGCCATGATATATATGGTTAACTGTGAGCAGCTGACTGAGGGGTGGGTATGATAAATCAATTGATCACTTATATACATACTAAACTTGCTAAAATATGAGGCAGAAAGCTTGGTGTAGGTTTGAGGAAAGAGATTGGGGCAGGAGTGTTGTATGTTTGAAGTTATTAGACTAGATGAAATTTTCTTAACAAATGACTATAGGAGGACAAGTAAACCCTTGGGTACTTTACTATTTGGAATTGGTTAGAAATATTTCAGTAATGGAGATAATTAGAGTAGACTGTCTACCAACTTTCCCCATCACACCTACTCATCTACTTATATCTTCTCCAGCATCCTCAGCTGTTGCTATGGGAACCAAGTCCGTGATCTTCAAAACTCACCACTTCCTTTGCTCATGGTACCTATTCCTCTGAGCTCTAGGACATCATGGCAAACTGTCCCTTCTCTATTTTGCAATTCAGACTTCATTTCTATCTCAAAATCTTCCATAGTACACAAAATCTTTCTTTAAAAAATTAAAAGAGCATCCCCTTTGTCCTGTCCATGGTTTACTTTTATCCTCTCTAAACCAGACTCCCCCAGACAGCTTGCTGAAGTTGCTACCATTGATTTCTGCTCTTTTGTTGTCACTCTGGTTTGCTCCCCTCTAGCTTTTGATTTCAATATTTTGTAAAACCTTCCTCCAAAGCTTCTATACAGCCACATCCAAAGGTCAGCTCTCAGCAGCATTTAAATTGCTGATGATCTCTTTCCTTCTAGAAAATGCTTCCCTAGCTTCCAAAATAGCTTGTTCTTATTCTTTTTCTCATCTTACTAGCTGCTATTTGCCAGGCTTGAGAGATATTCAATCTTGCCTGTGAACTTCACTGAATTGAGAAACACCTACGAGATTACTAAAGCGCACCTCTGGATGTGAGGGAAGGCATTTTCTGAGAGAATTAAAAAGGGTAGCCCTGACCTGAATCTTGGTGTTATCATTCCATATGCTGGGAACCTGAAAAGAATGAGGAGAAAAGAGGATGAAGCCAGGTGGCACAGGCACACATAGTTTATTTCCTGGCACCATAATATGAACTCTCACAGCCCTCTTGCCATGACATTCTAGAAAAATGACATCGAATAATCCAAAACTCTTACTCTCATAGAACATATTACATTAGAAATAGAAAATGGTATTTTAGACGACAAGAGGAGACAGTTTCTCAAGAAACTGGGGGTGTTCATTTGGTCATGGTATGCTGAAGAGAAGTGATCTGGGAGTTGTGATTAACCACTGAATTGGACAATGATCAGGTTGATGCTGAGTTTTAGTAGAAAAAAAGAAATGAAAATATTTGGAGTGGGTTCCAGATCAAATTGTGACTTCTAGAAGGTGTAGCCAGCCCCTGATAGAACATTTGTACTGAACCCACCTGCTCTTATTTTTTCTGAAACTTTTTTCTGCACTCTTTGTTTTCCAGTTTCCAGTTTGGATGGCGTTCCTTAAAAAGAACTCTTTTTTCACCCTGTCTAAATCACTTCTCATTTGTCATATTTCCTCATGGGCCCTCTTGCTTTTCTCCACAGCATTAGCATACCATCATTATAAAGTTGGTATTTTTAAAAATATCCTCTACTTTATCACTGTTTCACTATGCCTTAAGCTCCATTAAAGCTGGTTGGGGACTCTTTTGATTGAGTTTCTAGAATGTCACTGGTACAATATACTGACTTTTTGGAATGGAGGAAACTTCTTTCTCTAGGGTGGTGCTGCATTGAGCCACATAAATTTGGTAGGCAGAATTACATTTCCCAGAATTGCATCAGCTTTATGGCTCCTAAGTAGACTTGCTAAAATAGGTTTTGGAAAAAATGAAGTAAAGTCATAATTACAGAAGTTCTCACAGCCAGGGATGTGGAAAATGGATGGGATTAAAAGCACCAGAATGAGCGGGTATGGGTCTGAGCTAGGTCCTCCGCACAGATGTTAGGATTGTGCAGCTCGGTGTCCTTGTGGGACTCCTAACAATGGGAGTGGAATTTTCTCAACTATTTTGCCTATTCTTGGGACCCTTTTCCTCCGAATGAGTTGTCTTGTCCGGTCTTGATGTGAGGGTATGTGCCTAGCCCTATTATAACTTGTTATGTAGTATTTGGTTGGCATCCCCAGGAGGCCTGCTCTTTTCTGAAGGGAAATGGAAAAGAAGTGGATCTAAGGGGAAGGGGAAGGGGAAGGGGAAGGGGAAGGGGAAGGGGAAGGAGAAGGGGAAGTCAGATGAAAGGACTGGGAGGAGTGCAGGTTAGATAAATAGAAAGTACCAAGATGATTCTAGCTTGTCACTTGTGGAGGGTTAAATAAATAAAAAGCACCAAGATGATTCTAGCTTGTCACTTTTCTTACCCCTTTTTCTGTTTGTTTGTTTAGCTCTTCTGTGTGGCTAATTGATCTGACTCATTGATTCATGGGTTCAGAACCAGATATGTAGTTATGGATCCACATAGATGAAAGACACAGTTTTATCAAGGTTTCTTTTTCTAGTCTTAGTAGCCCCATATATTTCCATGAAAGCCAGTGTTTCAGAAGAACTGGCTAATAACTTAATTCACTTCCCTTCAACATTCACTTTTTAAAATCTGTAGAACGTCCCACAACTATATAAAGTTCTAATTTTTAATAAATTTCCAATAAAAATAATCTGAATGGCTCTAGTTTTCTGATTAAAGCTAGCTTATTTAGATTGTTGTATATGGACTCTGCCATGAGAAATTCTTCTATTCTTCAAGCCTGGTCTAACCATAGGCTCTGGCTTTGTTCAACCTGAGAATAGCATGGACCTTCCTTGAGTGGGGAATACAGCACCATTCCTAAAGATAATCAGCCTTCTCTCTGATTACACTAGATCATTTCCATCATGGGACGCAGAGTTTATTCTTTTTGGAATACAAATTACTCTACTCTAGATATGGATTTGTCTTTTAGGCTCATAGTACTTCTGCCAAAACCTCCATCTAATAGACTTGCAGAATATCTTACCCCTAGGCCATAGGGCATTATTTCTAACCAAGCAATTAATTTTCTAACAAATCAGGTATAGCAATGGCCTGTGTGGATATAATTTACTTGTGTTAGCATAAGCAAAAGCAGATGGCCTGGTAAACTAGATACCCATATATGGTCCATCTGTCTGGCAATGCTGCAGAGATGGGGTAATATATTCCAATATGTGGTGTATACTCTGGATCATCAACCAATATGTATTATTTTTCCAGTGGAGGTGGAGCCTGTAGATAAGAGTAGACTATTAGAGGTGAGCACGAGAAGGCAATAGCACTTCTCTGGCTTCAGTTTGTTTTCTTTTCTCCCTGTATGCCACAATGTGATGAATCCTCATCACATGTTCTCAACAGCATATCTTCCCTAATATGATAGGCTGAAATATCTCTGAAACTATGAGCATAAGGTGGTTTCTGTCAAGTAAATAACAGTTGATATCGAGGAGTGGAGTAAATATTACTCTGAAAAGCCTATCTATGTAAATTGCTTGGCCTTTGGAAATGATTTGTGATAAGAGTTTGGATAATTTTGGAGGTGCACACTAGAAAAGTTGTAGAATGCTACGTGGTCTATTTAATAAAAAGTGAATTTGAAAGACAAGAGTTATAATAGAAATGTAGACAGTAAAGACCAAATTCACACAATTTCAGAAAGGAGCAAGGTCTCTCCTTGTAAATAGCTTCTAGGAAATTCTTGTTATATTATAGAAAATAATATGGCGCTATCTTAAGTTCATCCTGAAATTTTGCATGAGACAGAATCCAGAATTAATGGATGGGTTACAGAGATTGCTCAGTGGTTAAGAGCAGTGGCTGATCTTCCAGTTCCCAGCACCTATATAGTGACTCACAATTGTCTAAAACTGTAGGTCTAGGGTATCCAATACCTCCTTCTGGCTTCCACAGACACTAGGTGCATAAATGTTGCAAAACATGCAGGCAGGCAAAACACCTATACACATGAAATTTAAAAAACAAAAAAGTAATTGACTAGCTCATTTGTTGGAAGACATTTTAATAAAGCACAGCTCTTGCCTGTGTCAAGGATACTGCTTAGTGCTCATGGTGCTTTGGAATAAAAATATCGCCTGTAGGCTTAGGTTTGTGAGCATTTGGTCCCTAGTTGATGGTCCCCAGGTGATGGCACACTTTGAGAATGTTATGGAACATTTAGGAAGTGACACCTTGAAATGCACCACTAGGGGTGGCCTTTGAAGTTAGAGAGCATCACTCCACTTACTGTTTTCCCTGTCTATTTCCTGCATGGGGATGAAAATGTGATCAACTAGCTCGTGGCTCCTGTTCCAGCCTTTCCCTGACTCAAAGTTCCCGTGGCTTCCTGCCATGATGGACTCTATTCCCTGAAAACGTAAGGCAAAATAAGCTCTTTAAATCTTTTCTCAGTTAATTTGCATGTAGAATTTTTATCATAGCATCAGAAAAGTCACTAACACTCTGCTTTATCCAGGGTTACTATAAAACATGTGGATAAAACTAGAACAGGGTTTTAAAGAATGACTTTTGACCAGGGAAGTAGTGTACTTAAATATGTGGACAAAATGGCTGTAATTGTTAGAGAACTTCATGCTGTTGGAGGGAAATGGTAGACTTTGTAGTAGGACAATAGCAAAAATTGCTTGAAGGCAAGACTATTCATCAAAAGCTCCGGAATATAAAAACACAAATTCATTTGAAAGTCTTTCCTTTGAAACAGTGGTTCTCAACCTTCCTAACACTGTGACCCTTCAATACAGTTCTACGTGTCATGGTGACCACCAAGCATAAAATTACTTTGTTGCCACTTCATAACTATAATTTTGCTACTGTTATGAATCATAATGTAAATATTTTTGGAGCTAGGGGTTTGCCAAAGGGGTTGTGACCCACAGATTGAGAACCACTGCTTTAAAAGTAGAAGTTTCCAACTCAAATGGGTCCAATTAAGGAAGAGTGTTCATAGGTTTGGCTGTGCAAGCTCTCAGAAGTCACTGTAGTCATGTGACAAGTGGAGAGAATCAGTTTTTTCCTTTCAGCATGTGGGTCCTAAAGATCAAACCCAGGTTGTCAGGCTTCATGGTAGGCACTTTAACTCCACAGACCCATAGCTACTTCTTAAATTGGTGACAGAACTTGTCATTGTCTACTTGGTACTGAATTTTCAGATATTCACTATAAGAATGTAAGAATGGCTTTGTACCCAGATTCTAAGGGGGGGGGGAAGCCTGTGAGTCCAGGCAATATGCATCAGAATTAAATTCTTTGCATAGATCTCCTAAGCAAACTGTGTGTCAAGTTTTGAAGATAAGCCTTAAGCTGTAGTGGAGTCCTCAGGATATTTGGCATGCAAGGAGTTTGGTGTCTTTGTCAAGGAAAAGCTGCAGATGCTGAGTAGAGCCAGCACAAAAGAGAGGAGAGTCCACATGTGCTTCCTGTGGCAATGCCATACAAGTGGGGCTGACTAAGGCCATTTCAGTTCACATCACAACACTATATGCTCCAGATCTTATACATGGAGATGCAGGACTGGTTGGGATGTATTGTCAGAAATTAAAAAAAAAAAAAAAAGTGTATTGTATTGAATTTCAGCCTTGCTTTCTCTTGCCGTCCTCCTATTCATCCCTTTGGAATGGGGGATATTGGTCAGGTATCACTGTGTACTAGAAGTGTGTAACTCTGAAAAGAATACAAGAGTTTGTAGCTAACAGTTTCCCTTGAGTCTCAGAAAAGACATGGAGCATTTGGGGCGTTATTAATACTTTAGGGACTAAACGCGTTTCACATTGTGAGACGGCTACAATCCTATGGGGACTGTGAGTAGAAAGTTTGGATCTAAAATCTCCTCCACAGGTTCATATTTGAGTGACTGGCTCCCTAGCTGGTGGCACCTGTTTTTATCCTGCCCAACTTTGGATTGGTGGGTGGTGAGGATTCTACCGAGCCTTTGAAAGGTGGTACTTTCTAGCAGCAGACTGTAAGTAGGAGTGGAGGCAAGAATGACCCCAACTAAGAATCTAAGCAATAGTGGAGAGACTACCTTAAATGCCCTTCCCCTATAATAAGAATGATGACTACCTTAAATGCCATCTCAGGGCCTTCATCCAGTAGATGATGGAAGCAGAAGCAGACACCAACAGCTAAACACTGAGTCAAACTCCTGGAATCCAGTTGTAGAGATGGAGGAGGGACGAGCAAAGGGGCCATACCATGCTGGAGAAACCCACAGCAACAGCTGACCTGATCAAGTGGGAGCAAATGGATTCCAGTTATAAAACTGGGGAAATAGCATTGGACTGAACCAAGCCTTCTGAATATGGGTGTCAGTTAGGAGCCTGGGCAGCCTATGGGACCTCTGACAGTGGAACCAGTATTTATCCCAGTGCACAAATGGACTTTGGGAGCTCATTCCCCATGGAGGGCTACTTTCTCAGCGAAGGCCATCCCCCAAATGATGACAGACTTTGGTGATCCCCCATGGAAGGCTTCATCCTCCATGGGGATTGGATGGGGGGGGACAGTGGGGGATATGGGAAGATGGGAGGGAGAGGGAACTGGATTGATATGTAAAATAAGATTGTTTCTAAATCAAACAAATAATAATTTTTTTAAAAAAGTAGGAGTGGAGGTTGAATGTAAGAGACTGAGTCCTACTAAGCTTTGTCCATTTGCTAATATCCAGGACTGCTGGGTAAATCATGTCTGCCACAGGTTCCAATTGCCATGTTAGCAACTCCATAATGCCAGATCTGTAGTGACAGGCTGAAATTCCTGAAACTGGGGGCTAAAATTAATCTCTTTTCTCTTAATTAGCTTCAGTCAAGTATTTTGTTACTGCAACACAAAATTGATGAGTACATCTTACTCTCAGTATTTAAATCAGAGAATAACAAAATAGGCATGTAATTCAGATAGAAATGGAATGTGTAAATAAAAGTGGACTAAAAGGAAATAAAAGGTTTTTTTGTATCTTTGAGGGGAAGAGATTTTATTATTTTCAACTAATTTTATCATGTTCTGTGTAAACCTGATTTTGCTATTATCTTTAGATATTAAACATGCTAAAAAGCCAGGATACCAGGAATGATGCTGTGAAACAGTCTTTCATGGAAATGTTGGCATAAACAAGATATGAATAATTGTATTTTAATAGATAGAGGGGAAAGATCTTATGGGGTCACAGCCCTGGACAAGGAACTACAGGAAAGTGATGACTGCTGAGAAAGAAGAGGGCCCTGGGATAGATAAGCCCCATAAGCCCTCTGATTGGCTGTCCAGTACAAAGTGATCAGCCCTGAAAACAATATATACAAAAACAAACAAAATAACTGGTTCAGCAGTTTGTATTTGTGTGTGTGTGTGTGTGTGTGTGTGTGTGTGTGTGTGTGTGTGTGTGTGTGTGTGTGTGTGTGTGTGTGTGTGTGTTTTGCGTGTAACAATAAATCTTGGGGAAAAAGAGGCTATCAGTTTGAGAGTGGAAAGGACAAGGAAGGAGTTGCCAGAGGGAATTTGAGATGGGCTGAAGGGAGGAAAGGAAAGGGGAAAATTATGCAATTATATTTTAATAAATGCATAAAAACAAAACATATGTAAAATGTAAGAAAACAAGCAAATGTATAAAACAACAACAGTGACAACAAGGTGCTAAGGAGAAGCATAGTGATGGTGGGTTGACCTGGAATGACTGTGGTGGTTACTCTTGGTTGTCAACATGACAAGGTTCTGGAATCATCTAAGAGGTAAATCCAGAGAGACATGAAATCCAGAAAGAACTACCCTCAGAGTCGCTGTCACTTTCCAACAGGAAGCCCTCATACAAAGAAGTTCTAGAACACAGCAGTGCTGACTGCCTTTCTTGGCATCTTCCTGAGCCAGTGTGCATGTAGCTGCTGCCAGGATCCTCACTGACATCAGACAAAATACCACCTAATCTTGGAATAGTCCAGGCCTTCATCACCAGATAAGGACTGCAGAGGTATTAAGTATTGCGATCTGAGCAGCTGCAGGGGCATGCAGACAGTGGGACTATCCAAGCCTTACTGTATAAGCCAATCTAATAAATCCTTTTGTATGACATATATTTATACATTTTATATCAGTTCTGTTCCTCTAGAGATCCCTACCTAATGCAACAACTTATGCTGTATGATGCTGCATTGCTTTGGTTACTTTAAGCAACACATTTCCCAGAATTCTTTTCTCCCTGTGTTTTTAGGTTACAACTGAAAACATAAGGAACTTGCATGAGAGCTAGAAGCTGGAAAGGAAACAGTGGCCTTGGTTTCCTAATAAGGTAACTGGTACAAAGGAGCCCAGCAAATTCTAGCTTTTCCTCACTTGCCCTTTCTTCTAGATCTTCCTGCTGACTGGCTTGAGGACCAAAGGCAGTTTCCAGATCTCATAATCCTCCTCAGAGGCAGTGAACGAACACCTTTCCACTGGCATCCTTCCTGAAAATCTGTCAGTCCTCATCAGTGCTGTAGTCTGATTATGACTCCTTTCCAGTTTACATTCCCCAGACCTTTCTATCTGCTGTGGCTTGGAATCTAATTTCCATAAGAAGTCCCCTAGTGCTTACAGTGACTTTCTTTCCCAGACTAACACATTCATTGACTCACTGAAATTATCCATGAAAATGTCCATAACTTAAGTTAATTTTCATATCAGAATGGCCATAAATACCCCTATGTTTTCATATGAAACCCCATGGTTTTAATATGGAAACACACACAAGGACAGTTTACTTTTATTCTTGAGGCTGATAATGAAGAGAAGGGCAGTACCAAATATTTCCTCAGTTAAATTTTGAGGTGTCACTGTTTGAAACAAATGTGCTTCATGTTGGTGATCGTCTTGCCTCAGTCTCTTAAATACTGAAACTATTGATGTGTGCTACCATGCCCACAATTTTGGATATTTTTTGTGTTAAGTTACTAGGCACTGGAAAGACAAACAAAATGTCTAGTGTTTTAGAGGATGTGAGAGTGACAAGTACCAAAACCCTCAGCCCATACATCTAGCTAACACGGTTATTTTAAAGAGGCAAAGGTAAAAAAAATCCTTGCTGGTGACCCTAACTCTGCTTTATGCATTGTACATTGTTCTGGTGAATTATTACTTGTTCTCTAACATCAAATCATCATTCACAGTTACTTGGCATTTCCTCTATATCACCTTCTGCCTTGCTGGAGAGTAAGCCTGTGTATCAAGATCTAATTATCTCTCTCTTGAATTAGAACTACAAAGGACAGCAAATAATGAAGGATGACATTTTGTTTAAAAAAAAAAAACTCTGAAAGGCAATCCAAGAATTTTTAAAAGAAATAGAAATAAATTACTGAACAGTCAAGTGTTTACATTATGAGTTTGAATTATGGGAAAAGAGTGATCTATCTATATAGGATTACATTTCATGTGGCTCGATAGAATATGCATGGACTGCACTGGTGAGGTCCCCAAAGAAGTCACATGATACACAAGTAATGAAGAGTAGACTAAGGAATGTGTGCACAGATCCCTACCCAGAGCTAAGTGAAAAGAGTAAGCCTTGCTCAGGCCTCCTGGGCTAGGAAGATTGGAGAACAAAGCTCAGGATCAGTCAAAGGAGCAAGGAGACTGTATGGTGAGTGGGAGAAGGCTAGAAGAGAATTTTGAGGTGGGTCACTGCCAACTTGTAATCCCAGAGACTTGACCCCTAGAAACTTTGGCTTTGGCCTTCATGCCTCCCTTGCCCCCTTGCTCAATCATTGGCCACAAGGCATGGGACTGTGGTTCGTGCAGCCTACACACCTGGGGCTTAGAGCAGAATTGGGAAAATTAGAGAGTGATCTAGAAGCCAACAGAAAATACTTGCTATAGACATTGGATCTAGGTGTAGATGGAGATAAAACAGCCATTGTTAATGATATCTTTCCTGCTGTGAATGTGCCTGAAGTGAAACATTTCTCTCCATAGACACAGCCAGGCTCTATGTAAATTCCATAACAATGTTAGCAAAGTAGTAAGCACCCACTCAAAGGAAAAATCATTGGGCTTGAATGTTTCAATGTATATTTTGTATTTTTTATATTTTTAAGAATATAAGGACACAGGTTTTTAATGTAGCCACAGTATTTTATGAATCAAAACTCACTGCTCTCATTAGGAGTAATCCAGTTTTAAAAAATTGAATAAATAATAAAGCCATTGTCATTAGGAAAATTAATTGAAGAACACATAAAATTTGATGATGCCTACACAGTGACTCCTGGTCTTCTTAAATTAAATTGGATATTGCCTTTTCCTCATTCAACTTTAGAGTTTTCATTGAATGTCACAGCATTCTAAATATCAAATGATTCTAATGAGAAAAACAATTCAAGCCATTTTAATCAGAGAAATGGCATTCAATAATGCAGGAAGTCTACATGGAATGATTTGTGCTGGGAATTAACAAGATTTCCCTCTGGTGTAGGGTAGGCAGAAGCTCAGCTTCATCTCCCTGCCCATCTGTTGGCAATGGCAGGCTGGGATTTCCCATGGCTAAGAACAGATCCCTGGATTCTGCCCATCAGTAGAAATGGTGGGTCACTGTTCTGTCATAACACCTCTGGGGTAATTTGATTGTCCTTGATCTAACCACTCGGTTACTATCTGCTGATGTCTGCTTTATTATCTTGTTCCCCTTTGGTCTTTTTCCTACTTTATGCTACTGAACAAAATTTTTATATGAATGGCCATAACCATTTTCTTTCAGCTTCAGAAGGAGGAGGATCCTGGTTAAAAACCAAACAGTTTGGGGCTGGAAAGATGGCCCAGCAGTTAAAAGTACACACTACTCTTGTGGCAAACCAGAATTTGGTTCCTAATGCTTACTTGGTGGCCCACAACTGCCTGTAGTTCCAGTTCCAAGAGACCCAAAGCACCCTCAGTCTCCAGGTGTATGTATGGTGTGCAAGTACTTGTACAGTGTCTCACACATAAATAAAAACAACAGTTACTATTAAGAAGTTTATTTCTCAAAGTTTCTACCTTAATTTCTTCCTGTGTAGGAAAGTAAGCTTGTGTTTCTGGGACTTGAGAGAAGGGGAAGTATTAGAGTGAGGAGAAAACAGATGCATTCCTTTGTAAACAAGATATTCCTTTGTAGTCTTGTGTTTCACTGATGGAGTTTGTATAGACTTTGTATTGTGTGCCATAATATCATGAAATGTAAAAAATAACTGTATTTTATAATTTGAAATGAATGCAGCTCCATGAATACATGCTATATCTTTATATGTCCTTGGGATATCACTATGAAATGATATCTGAGAAACTTATCTATCAAATTATATATGTATATAGCATACATTTATAAATAATGAGCATATATGCATTTGTGTGTATCTTTTTTATACACACAAACACTTATGGGTGCACACCTAACAAGATAATGAGGTATGAATTCTGAGAGATAAGCTTTATAGAATAAATTTTATCAAGACCAATCAAACCTCCATTTGCCCTGACTCTGAAATTCAGCGTTAGGGAATGACCCTAGGAACATATTCATGGATGTACCAAACACAGAGCCACAAAAGTATTCATTGCAAGAGCACCTGCCAGACTTAAAAGTCAGGATGAACCTAAATATTCATAGGCAGAGAAGTTGTTGAGCAAAGCCAAACCTAAGCCACTGCCTCAAATATCCGTTGGCTGACTCTCTAGCCTATTTTCCACTTTTTCCTTCTAGAAGAATCTACATTTCTCTAGAGTATTCTCCTAAACACTCTTAACTCACTTATTGCTGGCCCTCAAAATTAGTGGCAATGTTTTAATGAACTGTTAATAAAAATACATATTTTGGAAATGTTTGTGGTTGAATGAATAATGGCATTAACATAAAAATTATATTTGTAAAGAAATATGTTTCTTCAGATCAAGTGCAGACTTTCTTCTTGCTTTTAGTCTCTAAATCAAGCAGTAAACTACCTGTATAGCATTTATACTCTATTTGGTATTATAAGTTATCTAGGAATGCTTGGAAGTGGAATGGTGTTCATAGGATACCTGCAAATATCCATCATTTTATATTGGATTCTTGTAGATATTGGTGCCCGAAGGGTTCCCAATTCCCTGTGGTAAGCTAGGGAGGACTGTGCCTTAGGACCAACTGCTGATTTGTTTAAGTCAATCTGGATATGCCTGTTTTTATTCTGCTGCACAGTATTGGGTCAGGTGCCCAAGCTTAGGCCAATCAGTGCAAGCTATTTCCCCACAGTGTTTCTTATTAAGATTGACTTTCTCAAACTTTGAATTTCCCTGGAGCTCAGGTTTCTCTCATCAAGATCTCCCGGTAGAATACACTTGTGTGAAACTCGGAAGAGGGCAGGAAGGAAAGACGGTTCTCAATGATGATGTGTACACACCTGTGTCTTGCAGCTTCTCACATCTCTGAACCCATCTACCTCTTTGTTAGACAGAAGAGGTACCAGGCATCGAGTGTAGGGGTATCATAGATGCCCTTCTGCCCTCTTTCTCCACATTTCTTGTCTGTGACAGCAGTGTCACCTACCTGAGAGGTCTGAGCATTTATAGACACAGATGATTATTTTTGTCATGACTTCTGCCCAGAATTGAGAGTCTAGTTAAAGACTCCAGCCAAGTGCATCTCAGCATTCAATTCGGATCCCACCTGCTCACACCACAGGTCTTTGACACCATGCCCGTGGCTCCCTTAGGAAGAAAGCCTGACAAGATTCCAGACAATAGAGACTCAATTTTCACACAAGAGGAACTGAATAGGAGCTGAGGAACTGGAGAGTTATTTTTGACTCCAATACTTTCCAACTGTGACCATGGGTAAATAAATTCACCCCTCAGGGCCCCTGTTAACTCATCAGAAGGAGGGTCTCAGATATATGTTCTCAGAAGGCATGTGCAGTTTTAGCAGCACTATGTATGAGTGAGACAAAATCGTTGGGCGTTTTTGTGCAAACTTGATCTTTATGCAACCCAAGGTCAAGCCTGAAATGTTTTTATTCACATACATCTTTTAAAACATGGCCTTTCATAAATTTCATGCAGAGCATAAAATATGAAAAAAGTAACAATTAAAATGTAGTTCTCAGAATAGCAAGGCCCAGTGGATATTATAAACTGACCTCTATGAAAAGTGTTGATATTTTATTTTATTTGACCCACAAATGTGTAATTTCATGTAACTGAACCTAATAAAACATTACTAAATGAAAAATTAAATCCTAAAACATCAGCAAATTAGAAAGAAACTGATAACAGTAATTCATGTTTTTCTCTGACTTCATGCATTGATGCCAACATAGTTTGAAATTTATTTCTTTTGGTGGCTATGTTACTACTGTATTTCAATTTCTGTGTAAGACAAAAAGGGTGTTTGAAATCACTTCTCGACTTATAACCAGAAAGTCATTCCAGGTCATTGTGATGTGCCCAACCTGTGTTCTATGATATTCTGTTCTGCACAAGTTTGATAGGCCTCTTCGTGGTAATGACCACTGAGATCTCCCAAGCATTATGTGAAATTTATTTTAACCTGGTACTTTGGAAGACTAAATATAGAACCCATGTTTATGGCAATGAGCTGATAATTCACAGCAGCCAAAGCTGTGACATACTCATCCTGTGCCAGGTGCCAGGTAAAGTGTTTTATATGTATTGAGTCATTTAATCTTTACTTTGTTTTAAAATATGAACTATGCTGCCCCACTTTACAGATGGAGAGACTGAGGCACAACAGACTTTCTTGCCTGAGATCACACAGTTGGCATTTGGACAAGAGAGAACTTAACTTTGCTGTGACTTAATGGTTTGCTGCCATCCACAATCACAGACATGTTGTTAATGTCCATCCAGATGAGGAAAGTGCCCACTCACAACATTGTTCTTTCTCTCAATGCACTTCTTTTATAATATTCTTATAGAGGCAGTTCAGAATTTCAGGGTATGGTAAGATGGCTCAGGTGGTAAGAGAGATTGCTATACAAGCATAAGGACCTGCATTCTGATCCCTAGCACCGACATTAAAAAAGCCAGGGATAAGTGTTGGCTCATGTAACCTATTCTGGAGTTTAGGGAGTTGGGGAGACCAAAAAATCAGCTGGACTTGCTGGTCAGTTAGCCTTAGAGACAGTGAACAACCGGTTCTCAAAGGAAATAAGACAGAGAGTGATGGAGCAGGACACCTGACATCCTTCTCTGTCCTTCACATATGCACATGCACACACACACAAATAATAATTTGTTAACATAAAATAATTTCCAGGTTAGAAGCCAACATTGATTCTATAAGTGACTTCACTCTCTAAGATCTTAATGTATTCCTAAGGTATTATTATTTGAATCTCTGCCATAGATACTAGGGATAGCATCTACTTGAATCTGGTTCCATTGTTTTTCAAGCCTTAGATAGCCAAGGGAATACCTTTACATTTAGTACATTTATTAACAAGTTACTCCCTCTATTCTTAGATTTCTAGAATTGTCTACCTATTCCAGATGAAAGAATTCCTAAAATGTGAGCCTATATTATCTGTACCTTTCCAAAGTGTGTTATTGTCTCCAAGGTGCCTCTCTGAGGAAGTTTCTTCTGGTTTTGTTGGTATAGTAATAAAGATCTTGGAAATCTTGTCGGTGATTAGTTCTCTGAGCTGGTTTAGGACAACAAACCCCAGCTGGTAGTCTGTTGAGTACTCTTATGCTAAGCACTAGGAAATACTATTGCTGTATGCAAGTAAGGACACAGCAAATGAGGCATGGTCCAGGATGCCATGGCACTCACTCAGAGCCTTGACTCTGTGGGCACATGCGGGCGGCGGGGAGCATCTTTTTAAATTGGGGCATTCCATTTTTTAATCGACTGAAGGCTTCTCATAAAACCTTGCAGGTGGGAGATGGACTGTCTGTGGAGGTTGGCTGTTTTCCTCAGATGCACTTCTGGATCTGAGAAATTTACATATCTTCTTCTTAGCGAGCAAGTTATTTTAAGAGAAGAAAAGTTTCACTCATTTAGCATTGTAGACTCAAGGTAAAGCTTTTGTCCTTTTTCAGGTTGGGATTTTGTAATTAAAAAAACTTACTTGTAAGGGGACATCTACCCTCAATTTACCCACAGAATTTGTTTTAGGAACTTAATGGGCTTAGGTGTCCCCTCCTGAGGTCAATAGTTATTTCACTACTTTGAGAAAACCTGAAAGGGCATTATCTGATGATGTCCTTGGTGACCCAGGCACAATGATTTGAACACATGCCCATAGTTATCTCTTTGCCTTCTTCATCCAGACTGGAGTCCTTTCACAGCCCCATCTGGAGCTCTTGGCTCAGTGCTGTAGAGGGACAGATCCCTAGCAGATGGTTTATCAGAGGACCTGGCACATGCTCTGTCCAAGAAAACCTTGTCTAATACTTATGAGTTTGGGAAGCTTTAGTGGGAAGAAGTAGTTCCAAGCCTTCTGCACTACCAGGAGTGTTTTGCTTATTAGAATTTTGAAAAACATGCTTGGAGTAAATATCTAGACAGCAGCAGTTCTAAAGATCTGGATCCACAGACTCCACTAAAATATCCTCGAAGACCAATTTTTATGGCATCTACGAGATTTGAGATCAAGCCAAAACCTGTGTCTGAAAGGAATGAAGCTAATCCTAAAATGTATCAGCCATTTTGACAACTGATAGCTTAATTTAAAAATATAACTATGATAAGCATGAGATATCTTGACTATATACACTGTCTAAATTAGTATGCTCAAGCCTACTCCTTCTATAGTTTTCTCCATCTCAGTTCATGCAATTCCTCCTATCCATTGGCTCAATCCCAAATCCTTTAGAATCATGACTGAGACCTCTAAAAGAAGATTGAGACATCTCATCTACCCATAGAACCTGTCATCTCTCCTTTCAAAGTCTGCTACTCATGCAGTCTCTCTGCCACCACCCTACTTAGAACTAATAGTACATGTCAGCTGGATTACGGCAGAGACCTACTCTCTGGTCCATTTGGCTCTTGCATTTTCTTCTGTTTAGTCTAATTACTGCAAGGCCTTCATCTAAGTAATGCTAAGAGTCTGGTCATTGTGCTAAAATCCTCCATTAGCTTCCTTTGCCCTCATGAGTAAGCTCCACAAACCTCTCAGGCTCCATGTGCATCATTTGTGTATTTTCTTTTGGCACTGATCTCTCACTGGCTTGTCCTCTAGCCATATAGGCCCGCTTCTGGTTCATCAAGGGATCAAGGCATATATCTAGCTAGGGCATTTGAAGCTACCTACTTTGCTAGAGGTCTCTTCCCCCAGACTTCCACCTAGATTTTATTTTTTTCATCATGTTCTCTAAAATGCTATCTTAGATCTTTCATGAGAACGCCTTTAAATTCCACCCTCCTCCTATCATATGGCTTTACTTTCCAACCACTATTTATCTATAACATTTATGGTCACAAACTATACAAAACATAACATGTTAAATCATGTCAAATATATTGTAGTTTCATTTTTAGCATTTTTACCTGTTTTTCTCTGCAGGAACATAGACTCCTCAAATTAGGTGATTTTGTCTCTTTTCTAAAGAAGAGCTATTATTTTATATGTTCACTACAGAGAATAGAACCTGAGGCAGAATAAAAATTCAAAAGTATTTTTTTCAATAAGTGAATCATGTATGTCCCAAACATGTGGGACATATGCTACTCCGTAGTTTTATAGTGGTATGGAAAAGAAAACACGACTCATTGTGACCTCATCGACCTTAATATCTAACAGAAAATAATATTGAAATTTACCAATTAATTAATTAGACATAGAAATGGGGGGAAGAGTTGAAGAATCTGGGAAACTAAAACTGTTGATCTGAGCTAGAGAACAGAGTCCAAGAAATGTGAAAGTGGAGTTAATCCCCACTGAGGTTTGGGGTGTCATGGAAGTATCTTACGTAGGTGAGTGACATAGGCTTGTGTGCATTATCACTACTGAAAAAGTGGGGGGATATTGGGAAACTATAGGCCTATATCTGAAGGAAGAATGTTGCATCCTTAATCATGGGGAACCATGGAAGGACTTTAAGCAGATGAACGTCATATTCCTGTGTGCTCATTGTAAACTCCCCTCTGACTGCTGCATGATAATAGATGGGGGAGGTCAAGATGGATGCAAGAATGTACAGCCAGAAGTGTTTGCTAGAGTGCAGGAGGGCAGTGATAGTCATAAAATGGGATAGTCTGTATTAGAGGGTGCATCCAGAGCCCACTTAGGTAGCATTTGGGTAGATGTGAGTGGTTAAGGAATAAGAAGAGTCAAAGATGATCCCCAGCAGTCTCCCTGTGTCAGGAGAAATGCATGAATAAAATCTGCAGTGAGAAATTATTAAGAGTCAAGGCAGAAAGAAGTGACAGATCGAGCGTGGTACACACACATGCAGATCCCTTTGGTGACATCCCTATGCCAGAGCACATCTGAGAAGAGGCTATAGACCAAGTTCATCAGTTCACACATAGATACTATTCAAAACCTTGAGTTAGATGGGGTCACAGGCAAAGAACTGAGATAATAAAGGATGTCTGGGGCAGAAGAATATGACTCTCTCCAGCATTGCCAAGTTTAGTTGAATTGGTAATCAAAGCATTTTTATTGTTGCCTGTGGAGGTAGGCAACAAACATTGTGTCAAGGAAGCAAGAGAAAGGGTTTTACAGAGAAGAGTGTAGATAATTGTTCTAATTATTCTTGAAAGACTGAGCCAGGTAGAGACTAAAAGCAAATATGGGAATTCGCAATATGGAGGCTGATGGTGAACAGAGTTTCATGGGGGTAGAGGGAGAACAGAACAGTTGGGACAATTGTTAGAACAGAAGGAAAGGCGAGGAAATAAAATCAGAAGCAGGGTCTCTTTGTGAAAATTTGAAGTCAGAAATGCACACTGCCAGACAGTGAAGAGTTAGAGAGATGACTGCACTGTTCTAAGGAAAGTGAGACTTAAGTGGGCTTACGTGTCTTCAGAGAAAGTATTGGTCAGGGAGTAGTGGCAAACAGATTATCAGCAGCGTAAGGGCCAGAGAGAAAGAATTCACCAAAAGAGAATGGCCAGGGCTTAAGGCAGGATTGAATTTGGCACAGCTGAGAGACAGAACAATAAGTGTATTTGAAGCCTAGTGACAAAGCAGTGGAGATGACCTTGATTACTCAGGCTGCTTCAAGAGTGTCTTCACAGCTGTAGCATGACACCTGCCTTTCTATTAACTAGGACACTAAGCCCTGGGATGATTTCCACCAGAGAGGTATAATCAAATGTCACATGAATAAATGTGTTACACAGCTTAGGTGAGAGACGACTTTCTTCTTTCCTGACCTCAGAGCAAGGATCATCCTCCTTTTTTAGAGTATTCCTTTGCCTTCTCACCTATCCCCAGCTCTTCAGCATGCTCAGATTCTCAACAGTGCTCCTTTAGAAAAGCATACAAGCCCAGAAGTAAAGCATGCCACTCAGAGACGCAAGAATGTGTTATGCCTGTGATTGACAGAACACTGTCCTGGACACTAGAATACAAGATCACTGACGAGTGTTCCTGCTGACATGGTCAACTCTAGTCCTCTCAGTCTGATGTTGTGTCTGCTGCACTGACATTGAGTCAAGGTCCTTCTGATGAGAATCACAGCATGTGTGCCCCATCCATGTTTAACTCAGTCTTCCCTCTCCCTCCAGGACAGGACAGTTCAGCTAAATCTAATTCCTCTCCTTAGAATGTGTGCTCTTTTCCTAGGGGATCTCCTTGGTCTTCTCCATGCTATATGCAGTCCTTCACTGAAACACCACCTTTCCAGTGAAGCTTTCCCTTTAGCATTCTCATACTTTCAGTACTTTTTTCACACAGCAGCAGTCAGCTGTCCCATGGTGTGATGTCTATTTTACTCAATCTTGCTCATTGTCATCTCCTTCTCTAAATTACGGCTCCATGGGTCCAGACAGTTTGGCCTGGTTTCTGTGCGGATAAGTCCCTAGCACTGAAAAACAGGTGAGTGAGGGTTAATTGTGCTTGAACACTTTAAGAGACAGTGATGAGGCTGATTTGTAACTCTGGCACACAGACTCTCAGTAATTAACTGCTGAGTGGATGAGCATGTAGCCATTGGTCTTGCATAGGAAAAAAAGAACATCTCTTCCATTTGTACAGGATGGGAGCCGGGAGTTGGAGCGTGCAGATTTGAGCTAATGATTTTAAGTTATTGCAATTGGGTGGCCTCTGCTTTCTTTGCAAAGTGGTGAGTGAAGTTGGAAGTGTGGGAAGAGCTGAGAGGTAGACAGGAGAATGCATGGGGAAGATTCACAGTGGGTGTAGGGGAGAAAAGCAAAACTATATGACCATAGAGACAGCAATGTTAACAGGCAGTGCCGGGGATAAGGCTGAGTCAGGGGACTGTGGGTTTATAGCAGTGCTGATGTGCTTGGTTCAGAAATGTCTTACATGAGCAATCAGCAGGCCAGGTGCAGGTGTGGAGAAAATAAAACACTGGAATCGTGGTGTGGAACTGATGTGCCTGCAGTTATTGGAAAGAGAGTAGCTGTAGAGGGGAATCAGCACATCTGAGCTGGATTGGTAAATGCGGCAGGAGTTGGGTAGAGGAGGGGCTGAGGACCCTGCCTTGATGCAAGTCCTGACAATCGACCTGGGAGGAAAGAGCTTTGTCTCCTGACATTGGTGTTTGCTCTTTATTTCATTGCTGGTACCCCCAAGGTTGACTAGTGTGTTTGGTTCTATCAAACCTATAGGCAACTGAACACTCTATTCCTTTTTATTTTCTACATGGCAGGCAAGAATGAGAAGCAGAAACACAGGGGAACAGAAGTCTAGAATTTGGGTGATTTGAGGATTAAAAGTTGATGTGAAAAAGGTATAGATTATGATCAAAGAGAATGTATAGTTAGTTCAGTTGAATGATGCTTATGAGATAGATACCCAAGTGGAGATGACAGATGAATCTAGATAGCAAAAGATTAAAGTGCTGGGGCTAAAGATAGATATTTCTAAATTTGTATTTCAGGCAGGAGGTAAAGGTGACCAGGAGAAAGGGACAGGAAGAGTGAATAGAGACAGGACTAGGACATGACACAGAGAACATGTGTGTTTCTGAGACATGCAGGGGAACATACAGGCAAGAGGAATACACAGAAGACTTCAAAGAGGTGGGAAGAAACTAGGAATGGTGTCACAGGACAAAGGCAAAATAATTTTTGAAGCAAAGAGAGAGTCAACAGGAAATGAACAACAAGAGGATTGTCTAACATGGGGAATGAGGCCAGGGCACCTTTATGAAGTAGCTCAGAGGTAAGGAACATGGAGAAGTGAGGCTATTACAATCGTAGACAAGAACTGTGGATATAGTCAGATGCTCTATGAATTCTACCCCATGCTCAAGACTCCCTTCTGTTTTTGTAAGTCATGTGTGGGAGTTTGGGCCCCATGGTTATTTTGTTCCTTCTGTTTCTAACAACAATGAATTGCCCTTCCTCCACTGAATGTTTTGATGTCAGTTCATTAAGGTTACCCTCTGAACAGCCTGATGCAAGGAAACTTTGGTCTTATCAGAAGACTCTCCTACTTGTAAAAAGAGATAGTATAAGCATTCCACTTTGTTTGGGAATGTCCTAATCCAGCCTTGTGCTGTCTCATCCTTCTATAAGTGCCCCAGGAGGCAGTGGAAACCTTAGGGATTTCATATGCCATGACCATAATTAGCAGAGACTTCCACATAGGACACCAAGCTACTGATGAGGCAGGACTGTTTGTCCAAAACTGTGTTGGAAAATTTCAGGCATCAGTGGCATCTGGACTAGATGACCTTGTTATTTTCAACCTAACAAGTCATATATCGTCCCAGGGAAGCCTCATTCCGGTTACTAATTTTGTCAGATTTCTCAGGGGCATTCTTTCACAGAAGATTTCTTCCCCCATTTGCATTCAGGTTTTACTCAGCTGGTCCACCAAAGAAAGAGGATGTAACTGACCTTGATAAAGCCACTGTGAATGAGTTTGTCTTTCACACTAACAGTACATCAGGCAATTTCTGTCCTTGGGGAAAGTGAGTCCCACCACTCATTTGGCATGTTGGGGTGTAAAATCAGGGACTATATCTAGGGAACACAAAGTAGGGGTCCAAGATTTATTTTGAGGGAGGCCATGCTCATGTCCCACAGTGGGGGGTGTATTCCATGTTCCTTTACACTTGGATTAGTCCCCAAATGTGCTTTGTGTTTTCTGAGCCTCTCACATAGGACTTCCCCCTCATAGTGCTCCTTGGGACTCATGTCAAACAGCTGGGACAATTCCTCCCAACTCTCTTATCTAAATTAGGACCCTCATCATTCCATAGCCTTGTGCTGCTTCATTTGTTTCTTGTTGAGTACTTAGCATTCATTATATCACATATTTCCTTCCTAACTATATATATATATATATATATATATATATATATATATATATATATCTGCCTACCTACAGTTTTTGGAACTCAAAACTCAAAGGCTAGAAGAGTAGGGAGTTAACCTGCATTGTTCACTGGTACATCCTCAGTGCCTGAAAGTATGTTTGAGACACAGAGGATATGCTCAATAAACTTTGTTTATTAAACAAAATAATGAGTGAACTGTGCATATAATTTCTAAATTCCAGCTGTGAAAATGTCTCCAAGGAGAAATTAGAGTGTGTTGAAATGCATCTTAGAGGGTAGCTAGGGAATAGCTTCTAATGTTCTATATGACACACTAGGATGACTATGGCTGGCAAAAATTTCTCTAATATTTTAAAATTACAAGTAGAACGGATTTTTGATACTCCCAACGCAAAGCAATGACAAACACCCAAAGAGATGGATAAGACAACTTCTCTGATATGATTATTACATGTTGTGCACATGCACTGAGGCCTTGGATTGTACCCTAGGTAGGAATTATTTCCATATGTCACTCTTTTAAAAGAGATGTGTTTTAAAATGGCATCTCCATGTTTTAGAAAAAATGAGAGTTCAGATATAAACAGGAGGGCTTCAAGAGTCTCTTCTGTTGCAATGGCTTGCCAGGAAGCCTAGTCAGTATAGGGTTTGCCACTGGCACCAAATGCTCACAATTTCTCCTGGGCCACTCTCCTGTTTCCCCAGTTGTCCTGTCTGCAGCATGTCAGTCAACGGACACATGTTTCTATTAAGCATGAAAGTAATTAAATGAGTTAAAAGGCCTTAAAGTATTATTTCTTTGTCATATTCTTCAAGTATAACTTGGTTAGATTTCAAAAATTCAGAAATCACACATGGCAGGTAGCTCTTAAAACAGTACTACTGAGATAGAAACTTTTCTGTCATTGAAGGCAGCTCTTGTGGGCTTTGCTGGATTAGAGTTTGGTGGAAGACTAGTAAGTCACTGTGCTAGATATAGCATGAGAAATTTCATACATTTGGCATCTTCGTGTATTCTACTAACAGTACTGGGTAGGGAGTGAAGGAGGCCATTACTAAAGACTTGCACTGAATCAGACCCATGGTTCTTAAGAGACTGCTCTTGCTATTGGATATTGAAAACAAAACAATCCTATTCCCATTGTTTGTCCATTTCTCATTGTCTTCTTGCCCTAGGCACATTCGTTTATCAAAACATTCGACCTAGCAAAATATTTTAACAAATTGTAGCCATTGACAAACACTTTTCCTCCAGGAAGAAGAAAAATGACCGTTTTGACTTTTGTAAGGAAAACAAAGGAAGAATTCACTCAGATTTTGGATGTAAGCCCATTTGGAAGCAGCTCTGAGAAAAAGAAAAACAGGGTGCATGGCCCCCTTGCAGGTTAAGATGCAGCATCCCCAGAGGAGAAACTGCAGCAAGTGATCTTGAGCCTCCAGAAAAATGTATCAAAGGAGGGACCAGCATCCTTGCTGTGCAGGCAGGCTGCTTCAGGAAACTTGTTTCTGCTTAATCCTCCCTTTTGCTCTTTTGTCTTAAGTTTTGTTGTTGTTTGGTAGAAATATTTATTTTAATATGTACTATTTGCAACATTTTCTATTTTGTTAGGTTTTTATTATGTCATTTATAACCATGAGCATATTTTATCTATGTTACTAAAGCAATGATTTTGTATATGAGCATGTTCTAGGATACAATTCCCTCTTTCTCTTTTTTGTAAATTTAAATTCACATTGTAGGTCAGTCTAGCCTCGAAATGATAAAATTCCTCCTGCCTCCTTCCACCGAGTACAGGAATTACGGGCTATAAGTCATTATGCCCAGGTTATATTCCTTAATTCTTACCTGCTAAAAAATAGTCAGACCTGAAAACATACACAAAGGTAACATTATATAGACATATAATATGCCTGTGTGCATATAATATACATATATATATGTATATATATACATATATATATGGCTAACCATGCACAAATACATGTAATAACAATGAAAAAGAGGGTATAGATTAGAAAAGAGAGAAATGAGGGGTATAGGGGAGGATTTGGAGGAAGGAAAGAGGAGGGAATGATAAAATTTTATTATAATCTCAAAAACAAAAGAGATAATCAAAAATTTTAGAAAAAACAATACTATCAAATATTTCTGACAGCAGTCCTAAGGAAAACCAGGGACAGTTTTTTTGTTCCCATCTGTACCAGAGAAATCCAGAGGTTGTAGCCATGTTGAGGGGTTAGTGCAGTCTGGTGATAGGGCAATTTGCTATGGATAATTCCTTGGGGGAAGTGAAACTCTGTCAGACAATACTGGATTCATCTGAGGAAATCTTTCTTTCTGCCTGTAGTTTCATTTTCATTTGGGATGCTTAGTAGGAGATATAATGACCACAGTAAGCTCCAGGCATGAGGCTGGGTGATAGGGCACAACACCTGTGCCTTGAGCCACTAGGGCTGTGCATGAAAGTCACGTGTTTGCTGTTATCTTGCATATTGCCTGGGTTGTGTGGCCAGAAAGGAAGAGAACTCAAAATAAATTTATTAATGTGCACATGAATTATCTGTCATTGCCTATTTGAAGTAAAAGAGAAATTCCATTGCTAATGTCAATTCATTCCAGTCCTTGAATGAATTAGGATAGAATTTTCCAGGATGAGCATGCAAGTCATAGATGACTGATAGTTACTCTGAGTTGTCAGCTTAATGGAATATGGAATCAATTGAGTGTTGCATCTTTGGGCTGGTTGGTGAAGATACTTCCTGAAAGGACAAAGAGAAGAAGCTCTTCCCCAAAGTGGCTAGTGCCTTCTAGTAAAGGCCCAGATATAAAGAGACATGAGGGAAACACACTTATGCTTTTGCCTGCCCACTTTCATTCCTTGCTTGTAAGTGCATTTCCCATCTTGCTATCATTGATGCTATAATCTCTCATAGACATCAGAATCCAAATTATTTGCCTTTTAATTTGGATGGAAGACCAGAAGCCCTCTTGGGATCCTCTAGTTTGTCAGTGTCAGACTATCTCTGCTAAGGCTTCTAGTCTTGTGGGCTGAACAGCTACCAGGTTCTAAGTCACTATAAGCAGCTGTTGTTTGCCTACAACACATATTGCTAAAACAATCTAATAAATCCTCTTTGTAATATACATACATTCTATCAGTTTTATTCCTCTAGAGAGCCTTGACTAACATTGTGACTATCTATCAATATGCTCATTGCCAGGGATCATTTTCAAGTGACAAATTCCATGTCTGCAATAGCATTTGTCATAGCTATTGTCTCCTACACCTCTAAATAGACAGCTCTTCTGATGTCACTCCAATGACCAAGGAGCAAATAGGAAAAATGAACCATCAATCAACTTAATACTAGCCTTTTCTTTCACAGAAAAAAAACCCTTCCACTCAGCTGATGATGACTGACATAAAAACTAAATCCACCTGCTTTATCACTTCTTTCCAAAAGGACAAGTCTCAGACCCGGGGAAGAGAAGAAAATATGATGTGAGATTAGTCTCACCTTTAGCTACTGGTTGCTGTTGTACTAACAATTTATCTGTACGTGGGAAGAAAGTCAACTGCTAGAATATTCTCTTGCTATTCAATGCAAGTTCTATGTAGAATTTAGAGATGAGAACTAAAAGTAAGGTTTTAGGAACATGGCATTTTGAGTATCCTCTTTAATATTACTAGAAATTTAATATCACTGTGAAGTGAGTCTAACAATATGGCTAACTCATTTGCTTATTTCTTCATTTATTAAACAAGTCTAATGTTAGCATCTGTTAGTTCTCAAATGTATGCTGAACATTGAGCTGTAAAGAAGATATAGATGGATTCTTGCTGCCCTGGATCCCATAAACTGATAGACAAAACAGACATTTAATAAGCAACATAGGTAAATCAGCAATTTGGGTGTTATACAATGAGAGTAAGGGGTATTCTGAGTACATATCCCTACAGTAGAATAAGCAATGGTGAGGGTATTAATTGATGGTGAGGGGACTCCTTTCTAAGAAACATATATTTAGGATGGTTTAGGAGAGTAAGTAGAATTTAGATAAGCATCTATAGAGATGAGGACACATATGTTAGCTAAGTCCAATGCAAGAGTAAATGGCAGACACTTTGGGCATCAAAATGAATCAAGAATAGCTCCAAGAAATAAGAAGTAAATTGTCACAGCATTGAACAGACAAAAGTTGCAAACATGTCCCTGTAATGATGAAAAAATGTATAGTTATGTGATGGGGAACAGGAAGACAAGTAATTTAAGTGCAAAAGGTAACTCTTTACAGAGGTCTCTCTAGTGGAGCAAAATAGCCAGAATGGAAGAAGAAAAGAGGCAAGAGGTGAAGGTGGTTAGTGAGTGCAGTAGTCTAGGTGAGATAATAGTATCTTAGGCTAGAGTAGGAGCTGTGGGTGCATAGGGAAGTAGTCATGTTCAAAAGACCCAGGAGACAGAACATGTGAAACCTACTGGTTGACAATGTAGAAGTAGAAGTGAAACAAAAAAGAAATCAAGGATGAGTCCTACGAGTCTGGTGTAAGTGATGTGGTGTGTGGACATTGCGGTTTAATTTCTGGTGCTGTGGTGAAATGCTGTGGCACAAAGCAACTGAGGGAGAAAGAGTTTCTTTTAGCTCACAACTCCAGGCCCATCATTGCAGGGAAGTCATAAAAATAAAAGCTGGTCACATGACATCATATCCATAGTCAGTAGCAGAGAAAGAATGGGTACCTGCATGGTCACTTGATGGCTTATTCTCAGCTCAATTTACATAGTTCAGGGCACCTTACCTAGACATGGTGCTGCCCACACTGAACTTGGTGTTCCCACATGAATTAATGTAAGTAAGACCACACCCTAGAGATATGCCCACCGACCAACTCAATGCCTCATTGAGTGTGTCTTCCCAGATGATTCTAAGTTCTGTTTAGCTATCTGTGACAGTGGGGCAATATACAAAGGAGGAGAGCAGAATGAGGGAGATGGGAGGAATATGACAAAGCTTATCTCTAGAAATTTTGAAGTTAACTTACCTACAGAACATCTAAACAGAGACATTCAATACATCCAATAGTCAATTCAATACATGGCTCATATCCACAGAAAAAAGAGTGGCCAACTACTCACTGTAATCTCCAGCTTCCTCTGTCTACCCATTTAAGTAATGACAGCTAATAGCTGAGGGAAGTTACTTATAAGTTGTAAATATGTATCTATGTTTTTTCTACCTTCCAAGCTTCCTGCTTCTACCTCTGAGAAAAATTTCCAAACAGATTATTCACAAAGAGAAAAAATTACATATATTGGATTCTGGTTTGCCATTTTAAATTTGGAAACAATGTTCATATTTAACCAAGGTTAAATAAATTATTAGTGAATAAATGGTTGGAAATAGAGCATATAGATTCTAAAACACAGTAAATTTAGCTTTTATAGTGGTTTACAAAGTATTTTGTCATTTAAAACTAGCTAGCAACATTTAAAAAAATCTACTCTATTATTAGAATTTTATAACTGATTATATATAGAAAACTCCTGAAAGGATGCCAAAATAAGTAGAGATAATTGATTTGCTAAGAAATAGAATTAAGATGATATTTTTGTTTTGGTTTGTTAAGATGTCATTTGTAAAATAAATGTATTGATTAACTGAAGTAAATATGGTTTTGCTCTTGTTTCTTTTTTCAAAAAGGCAAATTAGTCTCCATCTGAGACAAACTTAGTGACTGTCCTGCTGAGCTAGGTCATGGAGTTCAGCAGTTGTGCATGGCTCACTGGACTGTGTCAATAGGGATCATGTCTCACAGATCAGCCTCAGTTGCCCAGGAGTCTCATCTCTGAGCATGGCCTAGTTTCTCCACCAGAAAATAACTCTGTGCACCTTGAGCACATAGGAGTCTCTGCTGGGTTCCTGTGGGCTTGGACTTTTAGCTCAGCGCTTCTTTCATCGGAATTGCTTTCTGCTCTCAGGGGACTGAACACATGATTGATCTGTTTTCACCTTTTCTCTATTCTTGACTTGCCTTAGGAACACAGTAAGAACTAATGAGCAAATGTCCAAAACAGTTCCTACTCCATTTTATCTATGGTTTTGGCATCTCCTCCATCACAGATCTTCTCGTTAAATGTTTGCAAATTGTCATGTGGGTGAAGTACCAACAGGTTCCAGAGGAAAGGTGTGCTGTACATGGTAGGCGTCTGTTCTCACATTTCCTGTCTATTTAATTATATGGCCCTTCATGATCCACAGGGGACCTGCAGGTCTGTGCTCACAGGGAAAGGTTGTATAATGACAGTAGCAGCAACAGCTGAGCCAGAATGCAGAATTCTTGGGTCAGATGTCATCTGGAAATAGGTTGTGAAAAAGATCACTGTTCTAGCAGGATCCTTTGTTGTTTTCCAAAAAGAGAAATGATGCCTGAGAATGAGTTGGGGAAAAGAACTCCAGTGGCAGTGGATAGCAAGGACAGATTTTACGCTTTTGAAATAAGCTGGGCTGTGTGGCAAAGCAATCAATGCCAATGAAATAATGAAACATAAACCCTCAGAGGTACAGGAGTGCTTTCCATTCTAGGAGGAAAAAAACAAAACTGAGCAAAAAAAAAATGGATTTTAAATGTCCTTGGCCTGTGTTTATGACAAATGGAGAATGAAGCCGATTAGCTGGGTGGGTTCTCCTGGAAGAGATAAAAATGGCTGAATATGTAGCCTCTCTTTCTTCCCCACAGGAGTCAACAAGAAAGGTGCCAAGAATACTGCAGGGGAAGGCAAGGAGAGGGAGCCCACAATGTAGCCAGGAAGAGGATTGCTGAAAACAGGGTTCTTGTTCCAATTGTTTGCTTCCCCAAGATGGGGGTAATTTAATGTGTCTTCTAGAATGTAGTACTAATAAACTTCCCTTTTGATGCTTTTTTTTCCTAAACGAGAGATGCTAAGTCAAACTCATCTAAAGATGAAAGAAATGGCATCTTATCTTCTGAGAGAGTAGTATAAACTGGCATTTTAAAGTTAGGATAGTAAGTGTGTGTATGTGTGTGTGGGGTGTAGGTCAAATGGTTTTATTACTTTTATAATAGATTTAAATTTTTTCTGATTGCCAAAGACTAAAGCTGGAAATCTTATTAGTCTTACAAAAGTCCAGATTTCATACTACATATTGCATAATACATAATTGTGTATATATGTGTATATATCTGTGCTTCTTTGTCTGTAAATGTGTGTGTATGTGAATATTTATAAATGTGTGTGTGTGTGTGTGTGTGTGTGTGTGTGTGTGTGTGTGTGCTTTCGTGTGTGTATGTGTATATATGGGCATGTGATCCAGCCAGTGTGCATATGTGAATATCTGGGAGTATGTGTATGCATGTATGTATGTATGTATATATTATGTATGTATGCATAATTACAATTTGAAAATCGATTCTTGAACTTGGTAAACATATTTTAATGCTAAGCTGTATTTGGTTAGTCTAGAGAGCAGAGCCTGAATCATGCTCTAACTTCTGCCACTAACAGGAGCCTCAGATAAGTAGCTTGGGTTTTACAATTATGTGGTTTTCTAATTAGAGCCACATCATAAGCAAGTTATAACTGCTTGTAAATATGGGTACCAGGTTTTAAGTCAGCAGTACTATATAATCCTCTAGATTACAGACAGAAAACATCCACACTCACCTCACAGCCACTGAGGCAGAAACCAAACCTACAAGTCTTCCATGGTGAAAACCATGGCATTTAAATATTCTAGAAGGCCAGCTTAAATTTCATTCAAAAATCAGTTACTGATGACTGACAAGAAGAGTAAGAGGAAGGAGGTGGAGGAGGAGGAGGAGGAGATAGAAGAGGAGAAGGAAGAAGAGAAGGAGGAGGATTCTTTCTCATTGTAGGAGCTTTCACCTGGGAGAAGGATATCGCAGGGATGACAATTAAGATTCCTTGCCTCCAACAACTTGGGGAGAGACAACAAACAAACACACAAAAAGCCTGTATGTGTCAGTCTCTCCCTATTTTTGTCTGTCTCTCTTGCCCTATGCCCTTGTTAACACGCATCAAGCTGCCAGATGTCAAAGGGAGTATGTCAAAGCAATACCTGTGCCATTGAAGGTTTATGGGCAACCTATACCCTCAAAACTCTTATCTGGGACTAGCATTATTTACTTTGGTGCTAATAAAAGCATGAATGGGGACCAACTTCAGACTTAAGTTGAGAAAATTATTTGTCTTACTTTTGGGTAGGTTTCATGGTAATCAACAAGGATCATGTAAGTAGTCTTTGAATGGTTTCA
This sequence comes from Cricetulus griseus, assembly GCF_003668045.3. Lineage (NCBI taxonomy): Eukaryota > Metazoa > Chordata > Mammalia > Rodentia > Cricetidae > Cricetulus > Cricetulus griseus. The sequence goes on along the minus strand of NW_023276806.1, from coordinate 47,439,183 downwards.
GTAGCCAGCAGAACCAAGGTGAGTTGTAACAAGGCTCTATCTACAAAGTGTCTGATGCATTAGGTCTCCAGTGAGGCCCAAGCAGTTGCCCTTGTAACAGATTTCTATGTGAAATTGGTGTTTTGGGCCTGAGACCATAAGAATGACTTCCACAGTCCAAGCCACTTGTGTAGATTGTTTTGCTTGGGTTGTAGTGCTGACTAAGTAGATGTAATGAACTAATAAATGCAACATGAGGACAAAACAAAATTCAGTCTGCCTTGCTATGATTTCCCTCTAATTAACATCTGCTCTCTCTGGGGCTTCTTGGAAAAAAAGGAGTATTTTGCTGTTTATATCTGTAACCACTGAAATGAGCTTCATGTCTCCCCCCAAAAATTCAATTGCCAAACATTTTGTTTGTGATAACAAAGGATTTTGTGTCTTGCTCTAATTTGAGACCTGTTGTGTTTTGCCTTCAGTGATGGCCTGGCCAGGTGTTGTTGTTGTTCTCACATCTGCCTAGCTCAGTGGTTAGTGCTCTTCTGATCCTTATTCACCTTGCCTAGTTCATAACCATGATATTCTGGGGCTTGGGTTTTGCCTTGTGTTTGGAATCCCATGCAACATAGGCTGCAGCTCTTCAATTCTTGGGTAGAAATCTGTGACCAGCTACTCGAGTCCTAAAGTGGAGTGAAATAGTAGGATGAATACCACAAGTCCTTGGCGTTCTTTACAGATCTAATATAAGACCTTCATCAACTTATGTACTGGAGATTTTCCAATCTTGCCTCAAGAGGCTACTCTGGAAGGTAGATAGGACAGGAAGATCTCTTGGACATTTGGGATTAGAAATGACATTGTACAGAAAGAGGGGGAAATGAAATGATACAAGATATTAAGCAACTTCTTTCTTTCTATATGAGCATTATTGCAGAGGGAATTGAAAGCAGGGATTTGGAGTGGCAAGGGGTAAGTTTTTATCCTAATTATTTAGCACATAAGCAAAAGCAGACCCCTTTTTGGTTATCCAAACAGCTGGTGAGAAGCTAAGGGAAGCCTTTGTTGTGCTGGGTGAAGGCCTAATATAAACAAGCAGGCACGTAGAGCTGAGGCTAGCAATCGGTCAGACAAGTAGGGACAGGATTGTGGTTACAGGCATCTGACTAAGGCAGAGAGGTGAAGGTAAGAGGGTTACCTGTACTCTCAGGCCTGCTTGGGGTTAGAGTAGGAATGGGGATATGAACGTGCCTGTGCCTGTGGGGAGTAGGGAGCAGTAGTGTGTGTGTGTGTGTGTGTGTGTGTGTGTGTGTGTGTGTGTGTGTGTGTGTGGTGGCTTGGCAGCTACTTCAGAGAATGGAGTCAGCAGATAAAACCTGATGAGGAACAGGTCATCAGATAAAGCCCAGAAAACAGTCAATTTTTAATTTCAGGAGCACAGTAAGCAATGGAGACATACTTTCACTTAAAAACTACTCATCTAAAATGTAGCTGTATATCCTGTATTTTTATTTTGCTGAATTCTTTCACCATAAATTCAGGAGAGAAAAATTAGTGAAGGCAGGTACTCTCCTGACTTCTGCTCAGGAATGGGGCTTTTCTGGAGTCTGTTCTTGCTTCTTGAGAGCAACAGAATGAGGGCAGGAAGTCCTAGTGGTCAGGATGATGCTATCAAGCTGAGCCTGTAGGTCTGAATGCTCCCTAGCTAGCCTGTAAGTGTGAGCCAATAAGAGTAGGAGTGAGGAAGCTAATGACTGACTACTACCAATGACTTGGACACAAGTCTTTTCTACTTGCTACTGTATTCATCCTTCTTAAAACAGCACTGTGAAGAAGGGTAGTGTCAGTTCCCATCAATTCCCTGGCACCACATAGCCTGTTAGACTTTGTGTCACTACTGTGTTGTCTACTTTTCACCTCCTTGTGAAAGAGTATCCGGCTGAACAACTCCAGGGGAAGAGGATGCATTGTGGCTTGCAGTTTTAGAGTGTAGAGTGCTGGAGAAGGCATAGCGGAGTTCACAGTGGCAGAGGAGTGTGACTTATCATATCAAGTAGAGAGGGAAGTAGAGAGGGAAGACCAGAAGTAGAGATGGTCTATCACCTCAAGACCTGCCTCTGCAGCTCTAAATTGGCAAATCAGTCTTATATCCAAAAAGTTTCACAACTTCCGACAATAGGGCTACCAGCTGACACAAGCAGTTCAAAAACATGAATTTATGCGGTCATTTTGCAGGAAAACCATAACGTGTCCCTACCCTACATACATATCCAGAGCCTGGGCATACCACCTCTGATTTCCTTGTATATTTGACTATTGTTTATGCTACATTTGTAAGAAACTACAGAAACTTTGGAATTGTTGACAGAGACTGGAATGGTTGGAGAAAGAAAAGAGAACGCCATGTCATGGGAACTCAAGAAATCAGGCCTGCGCCTCTATGTGGTCTAAGTGTGTGATGCTCATAGTGTAGAGGAAGGCAGTGTTTGGAAAGCAGGAAGGCAGGGGGATGTGAAAGACAGAAGCAGAAACCAACCGGGGAGGAAGGACAGTGATAAACTATGGCAGCTCCCAGGTCCTGCCGGACTCAGCTGTCCTTACAGCTGGTCTGGCTGAGACATTGCTTTATAATTCATTCTATTTTTATTTTATCCTCTGAGTGTCTTCTTGTTCCCCTGACCTTGCCCTGCTAGTCCTAACAAGTCCCCTCCTTCTGAAGTGTCCCATGGAGTCTCTTACCATGGCCAATAGTGTTTGTCATGTGTTTCATCTTAGGTGGTGTACAGAAATAGCAGAGGTTTCCACCTAGAGACATCAAAGGTGAAAGAAATGCATGCTGAAGTCAAATGATTGAGAAGCAGCCAGGATTTCACTTTCTCACGCACAAGAAAGAGTACTCTCTCCCGATCCTATGGTTCTCAAAAGGTACATAGCCACTGAGGAAAGCATGGTTTGCTTGGGCTTTGTGGTCAGATGGCTGGGACCACTGGGTTAAGTAGGGCAACGAAGTATCAGCATAGGCAGCTGGATGTAGAATGGATCTCTAGCATTGCCTGCTCCCACTAGCCTCCCATGGAAGCTACAGAATACCTGATTGACAGCAAGCACCATAGCAGACAGAAGATGGAGTGAAGTCATCCAAGTGGTTCCTGCCCTCCGGAAATTAAGTCTCCAGGAAAAGGATAGAGTAAACAAATAACCTTAACTAATTAAGTTAGTTAATGCAGATGAGCAGCAAAATGTGAAGGAGAAATACAAAATGAGTGGTGAGGCTAAAAGAGCAGGGTGTCAATCACTCCAGTGTTAACATTATTTAATTCAAAGGAAAGTTCTGACCCTTCAGAAATATCACTAAAGGCTGTGGGCCCTTTGCATCAGGAGTATAACATTCATCTCCAGAGCAAGAGAGAGCCAGAAGTAGGGTAAATGGACTGGTCTGCAACATGAGAAGGGGGAAGGATCCTTTCAGAAAGTAGATGGATGCCAATGTATATAAGCTCTATTGACTTTCATGTTTCTGATCATCTCCCAGGGTTGAGGTGCTTATGATCTTGATCAACTTTTTGGAAATCCATTATTCAAACCCAGTTCACATAATTGCTAAGTCCTTTATGTCGAAATAACTAAAATTGGTGAGGTATATTCTTTACTGGGTATGGAACGCTCTTGTGAGCCATGTGGAGCAAGATCAGGATGAAAGTTAGGGACTATAGAAAGTCAAGTGGTGAAATAGGCAGACTTGGGAAATGAAGTTACCAATCTGAGAATGTGGCAGGCTGTATTGACAAGAAACCCACCTGGCTGGCATATATCTTTCTAAATTTTGAGGGGATATAGGCATTTAAGATAGGAAATTTACAGAAAACCCAAAATTCTACTTAGGAGAACTTGCTAAGTGTTAAACAAAACAATGGCTGAAATCACAACCTCAGAGAAGCCATGGCTAAACCAAAGCTTGGAGGAAATGCTTTGGGTGAATGGTTCCCTCAAAAAGGAGTTATTGGAGGAATCGATTTTTGGTGAATTGCTTCATCATAGTTGCTTTCTGGACCTGGTGATTCAAGGCACTTTCCTGTTTTCCTTTGATTCAATGTGTTTATTTGTCAACTCAGAAACTTACAATGGCTTCAGAAAAAAAAATAGTAATTTCCTAGAATGGTATGAGAGAACCCTCTGTTATTGAGGGAAGGATCCAGCTACCATGTAGCACAATTGAAGTGGATTCACAAGAGCTGATTATGCTGGGCTAGAGGTGTGTACAGCTCTGATGTCCTCACAGGAGACACTGACAGGTCCTTAGCCTCACAGCCCATAACCGCCGCATTGGACTAGGACTGATTTGAACTAGTAGTTTAAAAAGTTCAAAGAGCTTCTCAAACTGACCAGGCTAAAGAGAGTTCCCAAGAGCAGTTTGGAGGCAGATTCCAATAGAAGGGTTTGCTGTGGGTTGAACGAACAGATGCCCTTCCAAGATTTTGTGATAAGCCAGAAAAGTTGTGTTTGTTGAGATCAAAGGACAAAAGTAGCCACTTCTCAAATGAAGACACCTTCAAGTCTCATCTTCCCACCAACAGTGTAATAGGGTGCTTTCTCTGCTTTTAACCCAGAAGAAACAAGAGCGATAGTAGATGCATGTTACTTGCTCTAGGAACACAAATCTGGCCAGATTGGACTTCACTTTGAGCACAGAGATTATTGCTTAATAAATCTGACTGGGACTTCTCATAAGAAAGAAGAAGACAAAGTCTGGGCTAAGAACCCAGCTGGTGGTACTCTATAGGAATGAAGATGGCCTAACCTGGCCTTGAGAGTGGGCAGGTGGGCTGCCTGCATAGTGCCCATGATCTCTTAGAAAAGTGGTAGCAAACTAATCAGGTGGTAGCCCTGTTGGTCACTGTATCAGCTGACTGGGTGGTTGCTTCTGAAGTGGTGGCTGCAGCCTGGGTTCACTCCCTTGCTCTTGGAGGACAGATGGGCCAGGCAGCAATCAACAAAGGAACATCTGGCATAGCAGTGAATCAAAGAGGCCTGATGACTAATTTAGGAGTGTCACCTCTCCATTGTTCTTCTTATGGCCCCATGCAAAGGTCACACAGTGCAGCAGGTACAGAGGCTCTGCCACCCCACCCTTAGCCCTTGATCACATCATCTCAGCATCCAACATATTGTCCTTAAAAGTGAATCAATAGCTTCTTCCGAGGACAGACACTGCAGCTCTTTATCAGAGATCCCCAAATTCTCTCTGCATGGTTAGCACTTCCTTGCCAGCCCCTACACACCCTGACTCCTTATTAGTCAATCTTGTTGCCTCTGAAGTTTCTCTTTAAAAAAAAAACTACTAAATTCAAGTGCAACATGTTCTATTTTTGCAAGTGAGCCTTTTCTCCTTCTGCTTCGAATAAAAGAAATAGAAAATATTAAAGCGAATGAGAGAAAAGGCACAAATGCCTAGGCCATTAATAGAGAAGATTGCCTGCGGTTCCGATTTTGGTAGTTTATATAATAGCTTCAAATACTGGTGAAGAAGGCTCAGTCTTGCCAGAAATGGTCTTTAAATTAAGTATCCACTTTCTTTTAAATTATCTCTAATGGTACAGTATAAGCGCATTATTTGCAGCCTAAAACAGGGGTTTGCAGGGATATTTGGTCTTACTCATTTCCACTCTGGGGCTCAGAAGCTCATATCACACACACACACACACACACACACACACACACACACACACACACACACACACACACACACACACACACTCACACACACACACACACACATCCACTGGAAATGACCCATTTTTCCTAGGTGACTTATTCTAATGGGTTAGAGAGGTCCTATGGAGTGGGTCAGGGCATCTGTGTTTGACACTCTGCATCCTAGATTACTGATAACACACAGCTAGCTGTCTTTGTTATAACATTACCTGCTACACCACCTCACCTCATCTGATATCTCCCACCCATGATGCAGTGGGTGCCCCAAATAAAGGGCTTAAAGGGGTGACATCCTACTGCTGGCCAGGCAGAATTCTTTGTTCTTCACAAATACCTAGAAATAAGTTTCTGATTCTTCCCTAAGTGGAGAGAACATGTTCCATCCCTATCTATTAAACTTGCCAAAAAAAGCAAAGGTTGCCCTAGCTCTTTATATATGTGTGCCCAAACCCAGGGAATGATTCTAGCTTGCCTTCCACGTTATCCTCACCAGATTTCTTTGGAATGGTATTATATCCCACTGTCCTTCACTAGCATGCATGGCATCCTTGAAAAGACAAGCAGCCTGGACATCTGCATAAGCATTGGAGTAACAGAAGATGAGGCTTCTGGTCCTAGAATAGGCATGAACTTGCTGTATGCTCAGAAGAAACCAGCCTGCCTGACCCTCAGGATTGATGCGAACTGTTAGGGCATGGTGTATAGATCTTTGATTTGCCTCACATGAAGGAGTGTAGGGAAAATATTCAGAGAAAAGGATAATAGGGAATGCCAGCCTTTCCAGGCAAGGTCCCCACCATTATCCAGTGTGTGTTTGAAGACCTATGAACCAGTATGGACAGTATCCCAATGGGTCTTCTGTATTCTAAGCTATTCAGATGTATTCATGAATCACTTCTAATGAATTCATGTGGAACTTGGAGGACTTGGAACTTGGCAAGAACACAATGCAAAGCATGGCCTGAAGCTTGCTTGCATGACTAGCCATTAGGACTACCTCATGATGTGGCAGTGTGACAGCCCTCTAGTAATTACGAAGCACTTTCATTGTTGGTGTTTAATGTTCCAGTAACACCATGGAGTAAATAATATTTCTTATATTTTAGAGATGAAACCCCTGGGTTTCCAAAGCTTTTTGACTTATGAGCTAGTTCTCAGGTGCTAATCTAGGACTTCTGACTTCATGTATAACACTCTGGGCTATGCCTTCAAAGCCTGGGTTTGGAGGACATATCCCAGGAGGATGAGGGAAACTGAGCCACTGGAAGCACTTTCTTTAGTGTTTCATTTTATATTTACATGTTTCTATGACAAATTTGGCTTTTAATAAAATGCTTTTGGTTTTAAAAGGCATTTTTGAGTGCCAACACCATTCCAAAGCAATGGTGAAAATGAGATTTTTCTCCAGCCCCTCTGTCAGGACTTTGTCCTTGTCCATTACTCCAGCAATCCCTGCTAGAAAACACCTCTCTAAGTAGGTGACCACTCTATGTTTGTTTCAGAGTCTGCCTTCTGTTCTTGTAGACCCTTCACAGGAACAGTGTTAAGCAGCTAAGGTACCTGGCACTAAGCCACATGCCATTCATCCTAGATCAAGGCCCTTCTTTTCTTTACAGGAATTGAACCACATGTTCTAGCTTGTCTCATAAATATAAAAAGAAAAGGCTAGCTTCCATTTTAATGAGTGGAAATAATTACATGTCACACACCACCTAAGCAGTTCTGTGTTTGCTCTGACTGTAATGCTGACATTAGCATTCAAAGATGCTGCTCACAATGTGTACAGATGTGGGGCTTATCGGCTGTCATGTTCCTTGTGGCCACAAGATGTCAGGCTAATATGGCCATGGGTTGTAGGTGCAGGAAGGTGTCTTGGCTCCTGAATGCCATTGATGAGTTCATTAGCTGATTAAAATCCTTCCAATAAGCTTGTTTGGAAGAGCCCAGGGAAAGTCTATGAAATGTGTCATATTGTTATCCTGTTGATGGAGACACTGAACACCACAAGCTGGTAATCAGATTAACATCAACAAATATTGATTGTACATGCTTGCACGATTAAATCTTGAATAATTAAAGGCCACCAAGTTTCCCAGCTCTCACGCTAGTGTGTGTTACCATAAGCAACATGCACTGTTTACAGATTACTGGGCTCACACACAGAAGCAGATGCCCTTGGAAGTTGCTGCTTGAAAAGCTGATAAACTAAGGAAATGCATTTTAAGTTGATAACCATCATGTAAGTATGAGAATTTCTATCAACTGAAATATAATCCACTAATAGAACCACAGATCTAAACATAGGCATATGTGTAGTGTAGATTTGTTTACTCAGTGGTTACGAAGATTTGTCAATTAACAGTTGATCTGACTTGCCATCCCTTGCTATGCCTTTTGTCTCCAGAATGACTTCCTATAGCAGTTTCCTTGGGGGTCTGGTGGACGGAAGCAATAATGACAAGCAAAGGTTGGAGTCAATCAATACATGGTTATTGAGTTCCTACAGAGGGCTAGGTGCTGGTGACAACCCAGCAGACCTGGAGGGCAAGGTCTCTGCCAGCCTCCTCCTTCCTCCTCATTTATCTTCTTTTCCTGATTTTTCTGGGTTAGCTTCCTTTCTTAACCCTTCAAATCCCGTTTACTGCTGGGCTAGACAGTGAAGGTGGAGCTATTGTTCATTTGCCTTTGAGAACACATCCCCTACATCTGGTAAACTTTGGCCTGGAGATTCAAAGACAGACTTAAAAATGGTTCTCACTTTTGTGAGGGACACTGGTTGTAGAGAACACATTCAAATACTCAAATACTTCTGTGTTGGTGACGTAATCAAGCAACTGTGCCATGGAGGGACTGGTTCTGCTTGGTACTGAGAACATCACGAACTTTCCACAAGCAGGCAAGTAGAATTCACTAAGTGGACAGTGGATGGGAAGCTTGTTGGATTAAAATGGGTGATGCTGAGTCTGTTAGTGCAAAGCAGAGCTACTGTAGTAAAATGTACAATGACATGTCTGGACAGATGCTTGTCTTTCATATAACAGTCAGAAAGTGGGGAGTCAGTCTGGCTGCAAGTTCTGTTCCATTGAACTTATCAAGGGATATCCCTATTCAGGGATCACTATTCTACCAATTTGTCTGTCCAAGATTCTCTAGGCATTTATTCACCTGAGTTGAACATCAGCTGGCTTGCTACTATGTGTAAGATTCAATCATTGCAAGGAGAAAGGTCTAGGGCAAAGTCTTATGTCCTGGTCAACTGAAGTTGCCTCCTTCTTATATTTCATTGGATCTGAGAATAGGTGCAAGGCTGCATCTAGATACAAAGCAGACAAGGAATTATGCTTTGTTTTAAGTGAGGTGGCTGCGTATTCGTGACAAAGGAATGAATGTACTGTGGGAAATAATGAGCAGAGTGCCCTAGCAAAGGAGAGTGGAAGGGAAAAGCCTGTGGCAGAACTTACATGTGGTACAGTGCAGCTCATGGGACTTGCAAAGCAGGGCCAGGGTGTGGAGAAGTCAGAATGTTACATTGCTGAAAGCATTTAAATAAGGTTCATTAGCTGAGCTTTGTGTTTGGGGAAGACTCTGGTACCTGGAGTTCAGTCACAGAGGAATGGGTGGAGTATAAACAAATGGTGGTGTAGCTCTAGGTAACCGAGTGTGAGGACATCACCCAGAAGTGGGAGAGGGTCAAAGGTAAAGGTCATGCGATTCTGAGAGACATTTCACCCATAATTAAGACTGAAGAAGACTAGATTTCCACCGGCACCTCAGCTAAAAACTAAGAAACCATAATGACAGTGAGTCTGGTGTCAGCGACCTCTCTTCACCAGAAATAAACAACTGTTCTCCCTACCTATGGTCTCTAGTCTTTGTTAATTGTGTTACTCTTTAGAAAATACATTTACAAAATGGATCCTTTATAATTGACCATGTTTTGTTCCCATTCACTGTTTACATAATTCTCTTGACAACTTTGTGTGCTCAAACCCAGGCTATGCTGGTACACTGGAGGAGCTGCCATTCAAGTGATTGAAGCACATACAACAAGTTCACAGAGACTGACATGTAATTCAGAGCACTAAGCCAACTGTAATGAGAAACTTGATTGGCAAGCAGACAAATTCTAACTTGACCTGGTATAAAGAGGTACTCTACGCAGGAAGACAAATAGATAGAATATCACTCTAGGAGTTGGGAATTGAGCAAGGGGCAGCATATATTTGAATGTCACATGGTTTTAAGCCCCGGTGCTTTGATACCTTCATTTCCAAGATGGGAAATTCGTTACCAGTGACACCAACTTCTTTGGTTGAACTTAGCTGGCATCCTGCCCATGACATATCTAGGTAAGATTTTTCTAATCTTAGAAACTATGGCTTTTCTATTAGTGTAACCATACCAGAAGACATTTGTAATTAAATGCCACTTACAGAGATTCTGATGAGAAACAAGGCTCCCAGCTCCATCCCATGGATGAACTGATGAGAATGATTTTATTTTACAGATGGGCCAGGAATAATCAAAGACTCATCAGAGGCTATCAAAGGAATGGGCCAGGTAAAGCATGATTTTCACATTGTGGGCCAAAGAATTCTATCATAACATATAACTGTCATTGTAATGTAAAAACAGGCACAGGTAAGATGTAAATAAATGTTAACAACAGTGTTGCAAAAACAGAAGTCTGAGGAGGTGGCTCAGTTAGTAAAGTGCCCGCTGCTCAAGCATGAGGAACTGAGTTCAGATCCACAGCATTCAGGTAAAATCCAATTGCAGTAGTATGCCCATTCTGCTGGAACTGGTTTGGTGAAGGCCAATAGCAGAAACAGCTGACCTCTGAAGCCCTTTAATGGGACAGGCTAGCTGTGATGGCTAGAATGAAAATGTTCTCCACAAGTTCATAGATTTGACCAGGGAATGGCACCATTTCAAAGGATTAAGAGGTATGTCCTTGTTGGGGGAAATGTGTCACTGTGATGGGTAGGCTTGGAAGTTTCATAAAGCCCATTTCAAGCCTAGAATCTCTGTCTTTCAGATTCTTGTGGATCTGGATATAGAACTCTCAGCTACTTCTCCAGTACAATGTCTGCCTCTGGTGATATATTATTTATGACTTAATAAAGCTTGCCTGAGGGTTCACAATGCAAAGCTAGCCACAAGCCAGGTAGTGTTGGTATATGCCTTTAATCTCGAGACTTGGGAGACAGAGGCACACGGATCTCTGTCAGTTCAAGGCAACACTGAGCAACACAAAATTGATCCAGCCTAAAAGAGAAACAATTCACAAAAAGGTGATGTCAGCAGTTGGGATCACAGGCCTTTAATCCCATCACTAGGGATGGGGGGACAAAGTGTGATATGGTTTGGTGACGAGATGACTATAAGGCAGGAGGAGACAGGAACTCAGAGGATTATAGTCTGAGACCTGGTGGAGAGCAATGCAGTCTGCATTGCATTCTGAGGATTCATGGAGCAAAGATCTGCATTTCAGTCTGATGTAGAGGTAAGAGTTAGTGGATGGCTGCTTTGCTCTTCTGATCTTCAGCCTGAACCCCCATATCTGTCTCTGGGTTTTTATTATTCGTGTTACATCTGCCTGCTTGTTGCCATGTTCCCCACCATGATAGGGGACTAAACTCTGAAACTGTAAGCCAGTCCCAATTAAATACTTTTCTTTGTAAGAGTTGCCATGGACATGGTATCTCTTTACAGCCAACAGAACAGTAGCCAAGACATTAGCCAAATCAGTGGGCTTCGGTTTCAGTAAGAGACCACCTCAAAAAAGTAAGGTGGAAAACAATGCAAGACATGATGTTGACCTCTTGTTTCCATATGCAATTACACATTCATGTACATGGACACACACACAACAAACAAGTACCATACACACACAAACACACACATGCATACATGCAAAAACAGATAGAATAGGATAAAATAGAGTAGAATAAGAAATAGGCGGTAAGCTAGATTTACAATTCGATTACAATTCACCCCATATTATCTATGTGCTCTTCAAAGAGGATTCCAAACTATTGATTTTCTAATAACTCAATGTTAACTATGTTCAGGTTTTTCTGATATGTGTTTCCCCAGCCACACTAGCTAGGATTTGAGGTGTCTTTTAAAAAGGAACTCTCATTTATCCTCACAGGAACCTGTTGAATATACTATGTAGACTGCCATGACTATTTCCAGAAACCAGTTGTGTTATTCCCCAAGTTCAAGAATAGCAAATTACTACCCATCTTTCAGATGAGCAATCCTAATCAGAGCAAGGCTAGTCCATGGAACAGATTAGATCAGATGCCTAATCATCTAAGTCATGCTCAGCATTCTTCCAGTTGTGTCATACTTTCCTGGATTCAAGACAAACACATTGAGCTCCATATAGAGATTATAGGTAACATGGTAGCATGGCCAAAATAGATATAACTAAAATTAAATCCAAGTTCACTGCCTTATATCTTCTTTATATCTACAACAAACATGATTGTCCCAGAACAAAGAGTGCAATTTGGCCATTGAAGCTGAAGCAGTTTCTTGTGTCTGTGTGTTGGGATTTAATCTCTGTACTTCATTACATTTACAGTAATGAGCAGAGCAGTGGGCCCCGACTATACCGATGAGGGAGTGCAACCAGAAACGTTCTTCAACTCTCTGTCTGTGGCTTCTTCATGCTGCCAGGTCCAGAGCACAGGGTTCTGAAATGTTGATTTTTATGTTCCTCATTGTTACTTCAGTTGTATTTCTAATCACTGAACAATAGCCTGTTACACTTCTATGATACTCTTTCTGACCTTGAGTCATACCCCTGTAGAATCAAGCACTCACTTTTCCCTGTCAATCTTGCTCAAAGGCTTACAACTCTTCACGGGCTTGTCTATTTATAAGACTCTTCCTCTGTTTCCTTTGAAGGCAGCAACTAGGTTGACTCTCTCTGCTTGGAACAGGGTCTGGGCCTTAACAGTTGTTCTATAAATATTTGATAAGAGAAAAGGGTTTCTGGTGCAGCTTTCTCCATGCATCCTCTAAATGATAGGTATATGGCAGAACTTGCCTTCTTTTTTCCTCCTCTCAGTGTGCAGCTTTCTTGTTTGCCCTGAGTCTCACCATAGGCCAGACCAAGTTTTGAGTGCTTTGTATGTCATAACTTCTGTACTGCTCTGTACATTGCTGCAGACTTTATTGTGTAGCAGCTCTGTATGTCAGCTTGAACTGGATTCTGAGTTCCTCACTACTTAGTAATATGACTTCTTGCATGACCCTTCATACCCAGCTTTCCTTGTCTGTGACATCATCACAAAACATGATGGTACTCAACTTGGAGGCCTTATGAACTTTAAATGAGTTAGTATTTGTGAGTTGCTTAGCATAGCAGCAGGAAACGGAAGGGAAGTAATGCTGCATCAACATTAGCTGTTAAGATTAGGCTCAGAAGATAGCACACTTATTTATTTATTTCTGTGTGTGTGTGTGTGTGTGTGTGTGTGTGTGTGTGTGTGTGTGTGTGCACATAGGTGTGTGATAGCACATGTGTGGAAGTCAGAGGACAACTTGCAAGAGTGGGTTTTCTCCTTTTATCCCATGAGTCTCTGGGATGAAACTCAAGGAAATGCCTTTACCTACTTAGCCATCTCTGTGTCTGCTGAGATATTACTAATAAGTGAGTATTTTCATCTTTTGGGCCATAGAATATAATAATTATTTACCATCACAAATTATTCTCCATGGATCCAGGAGCACATCCAACAATCTTGTACCATAAAGAACTCCAAGTAGATGCAGCTAGAACACAAGTCACAGAGACATAAAGGATAAGGAAAGATTAAGAATAGTAGGACTTCTGTGAATCCAAGGAGGCCAATATAGATACAATTTCTCCCAATTTTCTGGACTCTAAACATGCATGTGACTGCCTGAGAGTAAGATTGGATTCTCCCTGGTAATGGATGCTATGGCCTTCCAGACACTGCACAACATAATGGCAAGATTACAAATGTCTTACTTAGTTGGCGAAGCAGTTGATCAATAATTATTTATTAGATGCCTAGAAAATCATTGTCTTGAAGGACTATAGCCCTCCTCCCTTAAAAAATGGTCACACATCAGCTTTGTCCTGAGGCTAATGAAAGGGGACTAGGAAGTAGCTTTCTGGCAATGGAAGAAAGGAAGCCTTCTTGCCAGAGTGACATCAAGGTGTAGTTCATGGACATGAGGCAGACTGTGGAGAGGAAATGATGACAAGGGTAAGACATTTTACTACATGAAGGTCTACTGACACATACCATTCAAATGGAAATGAAAGCCATGACTAATTAAAGAAAATTAAAGGCCCCTCTTGCTCATTCCCACTGTAGGATAAGTTCTGCCATGCATGGCCCAGTCAGACAGATGAGAGGTCAGCATTTTCCACTTCCAAATATACATCAGAGTCACATTAAGGAGGAAGCATGCTGAGTGCTTTTAGAAGCTGAGTCGTGCTGAGCAGGCTCCACCAGGAGATGGTTTAGCAACATATCCTGATGGTGAGGCCACCCCAGGACCTCTTTGTCTACTGATTCCAGCTCTGGTTCCTGCCAAACACACTCCTTTCCCAGCTTGTGTCTTGCAAGTGGTAAAATCATCCTCAGTATCATATGTGGCTATTGTTACAAAGAAATTTTCTCCCCTCCTGGCTGTACAGTTGTCAGTAACAATATGCTATAAATAAGTAATGTTTCTGTAAGAGTGATGAAGGGGGGGGGGCAATGTTTATCAGTTAGAATCCCTGCCAGTTAGAAGAATCTGGATAGGAATGTTAACATGGATTAAACAGGAAAACATGCTGCTGGCAATGAATGTTCAGGTGTAACCAGCTCTGAAGGAATGCTGAAGGGGGTGTCTGCCAGGCAGGCTGACTGTAGATTGAAGGTGTGTGCTGTCTCTGGCAGGGCCGTGAACAAGCTCCAAATTAGTGCAAAGCCTGCCCCTTGCTGCTTTGAGGATGCAGGCAGCTCTGTAGGGAAATGTCTCCTGCAAGGAGACACCACGGGATTGAGGGAACTCTAGATCTCATTGAAAATTACCCATGAAGGAAAAAAAGCAAAACAAAAGATGTTTGGCTAACATCTCTTGCATCTTGTAATAGTCTGATAGATTTGGATCTTTGCAATTTTTTGGGGGGGGTATGGGAAAAAAATCTACTTTGCTCTTATTTTAATCATCTCCTGATTTCTGTTTAAGGTTGTGTCCATTCATTTGAGAAAAAAATCAAATATTTTTTATATGCCACTTGAGATATGCCTTCAAAGAAGACTGGTGAAGAGTTAAGGGAATATGATAAGTAAAACAAATATTAATAAGAATATGCACAAAAAATAAGTATCATGAATGGAATAATTGGAGTTATGTTACAGAAATGGTGCAAAATAGGGAAATAAAAATGATTTTTTAAATATAGCAGACAGAGCAAGCCTTGTGGAAGAAGCCGGGATGCAAAGGCAAGGTGAAGGTCAGACATGAGGCTATCTGTAGGAAAAATGTTCTAGGTAGAGAAAGGGCTGGAAATGGAACTACCATGTTCTTAAGATTATAATGAATACCTAAGATAATCAGTTTGTAAAGGAAGTTTGGCTTTGGTTCATAGTTTTGTAAGTTCCAAGATCATTGACTCCATTGCTTTGGGCCTGAGCCAAAGCAACATATCATGGCAAAAGGACTTGGTAGAGAAAAGCTGTTTCCTTCATGGTCAGGAAGGCAGAAGGCAAGATAGTGAAGACAGAGAGAGCCACAACCCACTTTCATGGCATCTCCATTAATCTTCATTCCATTAGGCCCTAATTCTTCAAGTTTCCCCTATGTCCCAATACCATAAACCCCAAAATGGAAATTAAGCCTTTGATACTCATCTACTTTGGGGGATGTTTATGATGCAAATCATAGCAGGCTCAACATGGCTTCAGAGTAAGAATATGGCAATGTCATATAAGATTCAGAGTTTGATCACATTTCCTTAAGCCTGACATCAGCTCGTAAGATGATAGCATAAAGATGATATAAGGCAGTGGTTACCCCTGACACAAGATCTCCGAGATGACAAGTCAGGATTTGTGCTTCTGTAGTGGAAGATTCTGATTGATGTACAGGTCAATGTGAACATGAGCTCACAGTGGTCAACTATTCTTAAGCGTTTTGTAAAAACCAAACCACTATGAAGTGACAGTTTCTCTCTGACAAACTCCAAATGACAATTTTCTTTTTCATTTAATTTTTTTCATTTAATTTTTATGTGTGTTTTTTTCTAGGAAGCGACATGTTGAGAATGGATAAAAAGTGAATCAGGACAAGGCAAAAGACGTTTAGACATAGGAATTCAAAAGGGCTTGTTAGATATGTTGTTGTCAGTAGGAAATATAAATTAGTTGCTCTTTCTTGGAAGAGGTCTATCTTGCAGCAAAGTGTGCAATAGGTGAATTTCAAAAGAAACAAAAAGGAAAAGGAGAAAGAGGATAAAAGGGTGGAAGAAGAAATAAAAGAGAAAGTGTGTTCAGGAATTCCTTAGTGTGCTATTGGGTTTTCCATGTTGTGTCTCTCTCATACCAAATGCATATTAACATATTGTTTCAAACAAAAGAATGCAATCAACATTTTGAAATAACATTAACTTCTCATTCATATCTACTTAACCCCAACAATCTTAATTGCTTGGAACAAAATCTTTTTGAGACAAAGGTGGGAATAAAGAATGCAGTTGCATGTTTCAATGTTAAGTATATTGGCTTTAGGGTAATTTGTGTAATTTTAAGACATGTTGATTTATGAACTAATTAATGGCACACAATGAAAATACATATAGAACTTGTTTGACTTTCAGTCTTGAAAACCTCCAAACAACAGGAAAATGGGGTTTGCATGTTAGAAAATTAAATTCAATATATATTTATGAGACCATTCAAAATGTGGAGTCCTTTCCTCCTAAGTCCCGAGTAAGCAGAAATGTCCATGTATCAAAACCTAATTGTGCTGGAGAGCAAGGCTTGGCGAATAAATTAAGTCTTAAGCTACAAAAGACATTGGACATTAATTTTAAGGCTTATTATAGCTCTGATGATATGGGCATTAATAAATCCAGTAGGAAGAAAGAGTGCAGCAAAACAACAAATAAGACGTATCTACTGGCTTTCCTTGGCAAATGCTGATTGTTGATAATTCATTTAAACTGACATAGATATTTCTACACTCTAGGGTCATTGTTCCAGCAGCTTGTTAATGGGGAAGGAATGGGGTGTTGAATATTTTATGGATTCTTAGAAGCCCATTTCTTGTTTCTGGAGTAGGAAGGGAATGGAGAGAATTTTAGGCTATGTAAAACATTTGGCATTCATCTTGCAAACCTTTATTGAGCACTTCATATGATAAAGTGTTATTATAGGCTAATGATGAAGCTTGACTGGCATTCAGGGAGAGAAGATGTGATTGCAGAGTAGAAGGAGAGTTGTCTTCAGAACCAGCTTTTGAAATCTGTGTAGCTCTTTGAAAAGTCTATAGGACTTACAGATAGAAACTGTAGTTAGGAAGAAATCCAGGATAAGGGTGATATGAGAATAAGGGCAAAAGGATGGGAAAATGAGCATGTAGTGAAAATAATAACGTGATTGTGTGATAAGGAACATAATAGGTGCTAAAGCTGATAGAGCGGTGGGGCCCAGATATTGTGAAACTTGAACTTCAAGTTGTAGACAATGCAGTTATTTAGCTGATTTTTTGTTTGTCTTTAATGAGCATATATTTGGTCAGTGGCTTTTGAATGACACACGCTGCTTATTCTTAAAGAGATCTCCATTTTTGAGAACTAATATTTATCATAATTCAAGACAGCTTCATTTCCAAATGGAAAGTATATTGTAAAAGATTAAATTAAGTCTATGCAAATACACTGTCAGAGAACCTAATATAATCTTGAGGTATCAGAAAAGATTTGTAGGATGAATGACCTTTGTTTTGAATCCTGAGAATTTGAACAAGACAATGTTCAATCAAATGATACTCATTTTTGAAACATGGAGTTATCTCTAGTAGTATTTATATTATAAAATGGAGATAAGAGTAGCTGAAGATGAGTTTGGTTAGACGAACAGGCGACAGACCAGACAGCAGTTAGGAAGTCATGACAAACCTTAGCACTATGCATTGTCATTGTGTTGCTGTCTATTAACTAGTTGAGAGAAGGGCACTTTTTCATGTCCTTTGAAATCAGGCAGAGCCATGAGATTTCCTTTGGCCAGTGAATATCTGTAGGAAGAAGTCTATCTGCTGCTATTCAATGCTGCATCTGGCAGCTCTGTTGCCTTGAGATCATAAAAACAGATGTTGTTATGGAAATGTAAATCCAAGCCATTGCATGAAGGTAGGACTCCTTGGAGAGTCATTGTACCCCATATCAATCTTTAAAAGCATGAAAATTGAATACATTCCTTTAGAATACTAAGAAATTCAAATTGATTGTTGCAATCCTATCCTATCCTAATTGAGACAAAGCTGTGGTGAAGAATTTGAATTTTGATATGGAAGGAACTACGGCTAGTTTGAGTGTGTTGTACTTTTTAAATAGTCATGCAGAACTATCCAACTGGCCCTCTGTATCTTCAAAATCTGTATCCAGACTATCGAATAATCACAGACCAAAAATATCGGATGAGCTTGCATCTGTGTTAAATATGTAAAAATTTTTGAACATCATCCCTAGACAAAGCAACAATTTATATATTTTTACATTTCTGTGGGTATTAGAATTGTGTGAGACTTAAACTGTGAGGGGACATGTACGGTTCATATGCCAAATATAAGCGGCTTTAGCCTCTTTGTGTTTGGCTATTCATTAGAAGACAAGGTTGTATTGTCCTAGAAAATTGACTCTGCAGAGACAGGCATCTGATCTTACATTTAAAAATACTACTCTCATATCAGTTTATACGAAAATAGAAAGATGTTCAATAATATGGGCAAGAGATGATCATAGTAAGGATTGGGGCAATGCCAGTGGAATAAAAGAGAGAGATGAGAAATAATGTCATGTATGCATCCATAATAATCTTTAAAAGGACTAGGAAAGGTGAAGGAAATGTCTAAGAAGGCTGCATTTCCAGCATCGAGTACTAGATAGAACTCTCTTGTCTTTGATATAAATGAAAAACATAGTAGCACAATGAGCTGAGAAAAAAATGTATTTTGTCTGAGAACCAAGTAGAAATTAAGAATTCACCTATAGTTCAGGTACAGGGATCATTTGAGTGAAATGGCAGTGGAAGCAGACAAGGAGTTAACTAATGCATTTTGGAGTAGTCAGAAAAGGTCCATTGGATGGTTAAGGACCATTTCATGAAACTGAAGGAGAATAGACTTTCTGGAAGGAAATAGCACATACTGGAGACACGGAAAAGAATGAAGACTAAGATAATACCTTTAGAACTGAAGCTCAATATCACAACATTAGGCCTCTTGGAGGAGAGACTTTCGTGAAACACTGTTGAAAAGAATAAACTTTGGGAGCCAGAGGGTAACAATATGTTGAGAATTGGGGATGATAGGGTATAGATGAACCTCTTAACAGTTTTGCATATATATGAAGAAAGGGAAAAATTAGACAGAAAATAAATCAGAATAACATATAAATAAAACATTGAAGTTTATGTAACATGTTGACTTTATTGATAATGGATGCAGTGATGCAATTAATGAAGCATTACCATAGTTAAGACTTTGGCTGTTTGTCCTGGTAGGATTTTTGGACTGCTTTACAAAATCTGTTGATGGGGGATGTCCTTCTAAATATATGTTTCTCTTATTGGTTGATGAATGAAACACTATTTGGCCAACGAAGCAGGAATATAGGTGGGACTAGAAGATGATAATTCTGGGGAAGGTAGGTGGAGAGAGCCCACCAGAGACAGACGCCATGTAGGCCATTGGAAGGAATAACAGGTCTATACCCTTCTCTGGTAAGATAAGACCATGTGGAAATACTTAGATTAGTAGATATAGGTTAATAATTAAGACAGAGCTAGCCAATAAGAAGCCTTAGTTATCGATCAATAGTTTTATAATATAGTGTCCATGTGTTTATTTGGGGCTGAGAAGGGCAGCGGTACCTAGCTGGGACAAGAAAACCTCTGCAACAAGCTAAGATCATCTGGGAAGAGGAACTTCAATTGAAAGAATGGTTCTTTAAGATTCCCTGTAGAAAAATCTGGGGGGCATTTAAAAATATCTATTAGCGATTGATGTGAAAGTGTCCAGCTCATTGAGTGCATTACTGCTCCTGGGTCAGGTAGTATAATAAAACCAGCTAACCAAGCCAGGGGGGAAAAACAGTAGGCAGCATCCCTCCATGGTCTCCACTTCAGTTCCTGCCTCCAGTTTCCTGCCTTCAATTCCTGCCTTGGCTTCCCCTGATGATAGCAAGCTAAATAAACTCCTCTCTTTCCAAGTTGCTTTTGGTTATGGTGTTTACCACACCAATAGAAACCTACCTAGGACACCTGTGCATTAGATGGGCTTAGATTTAGGCCCTGCTTTTGTCAATGACAAGCTCTGTTCCAAGAAGACCCCACAAGAATCCCAGATCCTCTTCCTAAGTTTCTTCCTGATGGAAGGACTGACTACCTGTTTGGTTGTATCTCAGTCTTCACTCTCCCATTTAGTAAAATTTTGCCATTGGCACGTAATAGAGGGTTCAGTATTCAGAGCTATCATCATCTAGATGCTTTAAGAATAATTTGGGGTAGGACTAGAGAATTTCGTGGAATTCTGAATCGCAGTTGATATCATATATGTGAGATAAGGATGGGTAAAGAAGCACAAAGGATGCAGGAAATTTTTCTGATCAGGCTTTGTGTTAGTTACCATTACACCACTTCAATAAATACTTGATATTAATAACTAAGTGAGGAAGGGATTCTTTTGGCCAGAGGTCACTTGCCTCCATGTTTCTGGGCCTCTGGTGAAGCAGTATATCATGCTGACAAGAGCATGTCAGAGTCTGTTCACTTCATGGTAACCAGGTAGCAGAGATAGAACCTTCGTGCTGGATTTCCTGTTTTGCCTTCTCGGATGAGGGTCTCAACCATTTACAGTCAGGTCTCCTGCTCTATCCTCCTGCTGATCCTCTCTAGAAATGTCCTTACAGACACATACACAGATGTTCTTTACTACTCTCCTGGGCATCTCTCAATTCAATCAGTTTGACAGTCAAGGCTAACAACCACTGGCATGGGCATGGCCTCCAGGGCTGGCTTTAAAGCAGGAATGGCTGGGTCATGGGAAAAGGGTGAGCTCAGTTGAGAGAATGTGTGCTGCTTCCCTCTTTAAGACCAGATAGGGTGCTGTCCCATTTCCCTTATTTCCCAGCCTTGCCCATGGACGCAGCACCTGGTCAATGCAGGGCTTCTTTTCCAGCTCTGAGGATGATGGAAATAGTTCCTCAAATTCAGCCTGATTTTGCTAACTGGACTGAATTTAGGACTTTGTAGGAAATAACTCTCTAGGTGTGTATGTGATAGTGCTTCCAGGGTTGTTCAACACAGGCAGGAAGACTCACCCTGAATCCAGGTTGTATCATTTCGTGAGCTGCGGTCCAGACTAAACAAAAAGGAGAAAGTGGCTACAACAATAGTGCTCTTGTTTTTCTGTGCATAGTCTCTTCCTGCCTGTGGACATGGTGTGACCAGCACCTCATGTTCCTGATGCTTGCCTCCCCTGCTATGATGGACTAGATCCTTTCTAATGGGGAATGAAAACACAACCCTCCTTCCTTAATTTGCTTCATCAGACATGTTGTCACAGCACTAAGAAAATTAATATAAACCTTTAATTTGATATTCATGCCTTTGGTATGTGGGTGCATTTTTATACTTTATTATGTGTCTAAGTTTGGGTTATACGCCGAGAAATGAGATTTTGGCAGTGAAGGTGACAGGAGCATCTAATGTCTATGAAATATTTCTCTGAGAGACACACATTTATTTTTTATTTAAATAACAAAGCATTCTTGGTAGCTACGGCTGGGACTGAGCCCTCAGTTAGGGGACAGAGGGCCTTTTATGCCTCTGCATAGGCTCTTCTCTGAACCTACTCTGTCCTCAGACTACCTAGAGAAATAGGAGAGTGTTAGCGATCATCCTAGCTGGGTCAGGATAGAGCATACCGTGGAAGCCACTAACTCATTACTCCTCTGATAACATTCTCTCGTTTAAGTATTTCACTGGGAAACATCTTCATTATATGAATGATTTCTAGTACATAAGGAATAATGGTTTCAGAGCTCACTTCTAAGTTATGTAAATCCTTGGTTCCATTTTTACTAAGCAGAGGAGACTAGCTGGTGTTACTTTCACACAGTGCCTATCTATATCATGTTGAAGCAGAGTATGTAGTATTGTGCCCTAAATATCACCATTGGCTTCCCAGAGGAACCCAGCAGATACATTTTAAGACTCAGACTTGCTGGCAAGGAGGGGGAGATGTATGTGGTCATGGCAAAGAACTAATCATCCATATAAGGACAGGATGTGCTGCTTGGAATCTCAATTTTGGAGTCACAACGGTCCCCTCACAGAGAAAAAGGAGTTTATTTGACAAAAAAGGAATGTTGTCTTTCTTGTAGAAGCAGACCTCTCTGGGAGCCTGAACAACTCAGCTCATAGATCCAGGCCTGTGGTGGACTAACAGGTGTATAGGGACCTTTAGACTTCTTTTTCTGTTATCTTTGCAACCTATCTTGCTGAGCCTTCATGGCATTAGGCCACACAGATGCCACAGCTAGTGATTTACAGGTATTTACATACCTACGGTATATTAAACACCAGAAAGCAAAATGAAGGCATGACATTTACATTTTAATTGGGCACCAGCGAAGGATGAATATATGTTTGTGTGCACACAGGTATAAATGCAGAGAGAGAGAGAGAGAGAGAGAGAGAGAGAGAGAGAGAGAGAACACATGATAATTAGTGCTAAATGAAGGAAGACAAAGACAGAATACAATGACAAGTGGAGACACTTGGTTGAATCTCTTTAGGGAAATGGCATAGTAGCAGAAACCTCAATGACTCATGGAAGGAACTACAGAAGTAGCAATAGGGATAGTGTTTAAAACTGGGAAAACATCAAATGTGAAAGCACGGATTGCAAACAAGGAACCAGTATGGAGGCTTGACTGAAAATGTAGAGCTAGTGCAGGGGCCAGAGCTGGGGGAGAAACACAGTTCTCACTGCACCTTCTTGTTCATGATTTGGGGTTTGCTCTTGCTTCTTGTCAGTTTTCCCGCTAACTGGCAGTGATTTTCATTTTATTCTTCCCTATATTGCCTGTAACAATCAATGTCCCTAGTACACAGTCAGTACAAAACTGATGTTGGAGTCAAAAAGTCCTTTATACAAATTCTACCTTTCCACTTCATATCTGTTTCCCAGGCAAAGCATTAGGACTCCTTGGGTGCCTGTTCTGTATTTCCATAGGACACCATAACCTCCCAACAAGAGGGATATCAAATGCATTACATGTCGTATATCACATGAGCTCTTTGGCCCAGAACCAATTCATTGTAAATGCTTGATAAATAGTGATTAAAAGTAGCTTATAAAAGGTGACAAGTTCCAGTCCAGTGTAAGGTCTTTTAGGAACAAGATTATTATCTCTAACAATGCTAAGAAAACCTCCTCGCCCCCTGACAGATTATTGAATTGGGAAGACGCTCTTTCTAGCTTATCACTTCAAATGTCTAGCAAGACTCCATCACTAATTAGCTCCAATATCTCCCTTGTTAGTAGCCACCATATGGATCATAAACTAAAATGTTTCTCAAAGTAACATGTAGCCTTAATAAAAGATCTTTTATCTGGTCCTAAACTGCTGGCTTGAGTGAACTGGAACTGGGTTTTACTGTTAATTAAACCCATTCCTGCTATGTGCCAAGACTGAATGACATTGTCCTCTATGTGTTTCTGTGGGTAGTCCATATGTTTATTCTCTGTGTCAGCAAACAATTCATTGTGTGGTAGTTTCTGGTTTACTGGTTTGATTGAAAGCCATTTGATGGCAGAAACTGCCGGATGTTCCTTGTTACATCCCACTGCCTGAAGGGCATTTGCTATAAAGCAGTTTGCCTCATTCTGATTTGTGCCATCTTTATTTCGTAGAATGTGGGGGGTATTTAACAAAAGTCCACATGGGTTCTTATTTTGGCTAAAAGTTGAATAAATAAGATATTTTAGCTGCAATCAATTTAACTTTCTGTTCTTCGTTCTCCTCTGTCACCATCGTCCTTGTGTTGAATCCTGTTGAAGTGACTTGTGGATTCAGTCAAAAAAAGTTTGAATTTTACACACACCTGTAGGGAGACACTGTAGCCCCGCCTCCTAGTAGCCCCGACAGGTGTGCTTGGACACGCCCATGAGGGAGTGGTCAGGGGAGGTCCAGGATGACGCAGGGACAATTCTTAAGGGACCCGGCACACGTGGAAAGGCCCTTCTCTCTGGCCACGCTAGCTTGCGACCTGTGGGCACGCTCTGGCTTGCGCTTGGCTGGTATTTATCTGAATAAAGTATCTTGAATCTACAAGCCTTCTCCGTCACCATCACACACCAGCACACACACTTAATTACATAAATTTATGTGGCTCATGTTTACAACTTTATGTAGCTAAATTATTGCTGGCTGATCTAGCACAAGCATAGCTTCCAGAAACAATCCTCAGTGTCTGTTTATCTGGTATAACATGATATAATAACGAGGGGCCAGAGACTGTGCTTTGAAATGAATGCACTGGGATGGCTCCAGGTAGAGGAAGACTGTGCTTCAGAGAAGAAAGCAGCTTGAATGCTGTGATGCTTGGAGTCATTCTAGGAAGACTCTTCCCCTCCTTGGCTACAGAAAAGTCACAGGTGATTTGGTATTGTTGCTGTAACCAAATCAAAAAAGAGGTTCTTCTCTTGATAGATACTCTCCTAAAGTTGGTGGTTGTTGTCAAATTCAGTATTGCATTCCAGATAATGAGTTAATGAGCTAGTAAAATCACTTTCAAGCTACCAATTATAAGAAACAAATTTCCCTCAATGATAATGAAAGAAATATCGGAATGACCTTTGTGCTTACAGAAAACCCCATGAAAACTCATGGTCATGGAAGAGGTGATCAAGAAATTATCAGAGAAAAGACATATGACAGTGCCCCTGAGAGCAGTTGGCACAACTATTTTGATGTTTTTGTGGTTTTTCTGGGCTTGTGTCAATTTTTGGCTTTAACATTTTGATTGGTTTTTATTCCTTTATGTGGGTGCTCACTTACTTTAATGCATTATGCATTCTTTTCTCCTGTTCTGAAAATTCTTTTAACTCCAGAATCTATAAATCAGGAGAGATCCCTCAGTTACACCACACACACACACACACACACACACACACACACACACACACACACACACATGCACGCACACACTACATATTGCATAGCATGATACAAGTTCATTATACATTTTCATTAAATATTTTTCAATGAATGAAAATGTGACTGGTAATGTCTTCAGGCTTGCTAGCTGAATTTTCAAAATCCTCTTCTTCTGTCTACAGTGAGGAGGTAGGTGATGCTATACTGGGTGTCCTACATACATTCAGTATTAACATTTCTAACTTGGTGATTTGGGCTGCTGAAGTCAAATCTCCATGTTCTAAATATTTTTTAGTGCAGTCTTTACCCTTGAGGGCGATTTGTTGTCAATTTCAGCATTCCAACCTGCTACCCTTTGTCAAGGATATTCTGTCAGTATTTGAATTACCACCACACAGTCCAGGTCTCATGCAGTCGCATGGTCAGATTGCAAACACTGTGATTCCAGGAACTTTTTGTGCACACTATTACTTTAGGACACTGCTGTATTTTCCCCAAGGAGAATTTCAAAGTAGTTACTGACACCTTCTGTGTTTTCTCTTAATGGCGACCCACAGGAATGTGGTATATGAATGAAGAGTGACATGTACATCCTATCTACAATTAAATTTGAAACAACAAGAATTCCTCAGATAAACATGGCTAGAAGTGTATATTTTATTTTATTGTTTTCAATGACAAGGATTTAGCTATGGTGAAAGCCCTATCATCAGAACATCCCACACACTGTTCAGAATATCTGTGGCAGCCTGGAGTATTTTTTCCCCAGTGTTTAGCTTTATGGTTACTTTAAGTATCGGGTACTTCCTCACTCCTGTGATATCTCTTCACACAGTGTTAGCGGGTAGTTGTAAATTATGTGTGCATCCTGAATTGTGTCAATTGGAATTGAAAATATACCTGTTTTCTCACTACAGACTACTTAATTCACAGGCAGATGGTGTCAATAAAGCTGTCCACTAGTTTCTCAGGAACCACACCGAGAATATCTTCTTTTGCTACTTGATTGTAGTTTCTCTAAAAGTAATTATCTTTCAAAGTAATTGAGAAATTCAAAGGGGGCATGGAAGTGATTAAGTTTTTTCCTCGATATATAACGGTTATATAAAGTACAGTTATTGACTTTAATTACATTAATTATTTATGGTAAAATTCTAGGTAGCATTTGTCATTATTCATATCCATGTCACACTTTTAGAAGGTAATAATCAGTTTTATTAGGATATCTGGGGGATTAAAAATTGGGATTGGATCATACTATGTCATATAATTTTAGGCTTACATGTACTTGAGGAATTCAGTGTTTCTCTTCATCTGGCTTATTTAATATCTTATGTGTCATTTACAGTCTGAAATACAAGAACTTCCTTTGGTACTAAATAAACCATAGTGCTTACAGTCCACCATGCACCAAGCAGCAGTGTGGATCTTTTCCCCTTGTCTTTTCTTTTCTTAGGAACTTAACCAGCACTGGTGATTTGAAAGAAAATGGCTCCCAAAGGTAGTGGCCCTATTAGGAAGTGTGGCCTTGTTGGAGGAATTGTGTCACTCTAGGGGACGGGTTTTGAGATGTCTTTTTCTCAAGCTTCCCTCAGTATAACTGTCAAGTTCCTATTTCCTGCAAGATGTAGGACTCTCTGCTACTCCAGCATCATGTCTGCCTGCAAGCTACCATGTTCCCTTCTATGATAATGGACTGAACCTCTGAAACTGTAAGCCACCACTTCAATGAAATGTTTTCCTTATAAGAGCTGCCATGAGAATGGTGTCTTTTCACAGCGATAGAAACCCAAACCTAGAAACCATCCTTTGCCCAGTACTCAGACTAACTAATGGATGTTTGCCACCAGGGGAAAGGTAGAAAAACCTTGAGCTCAGTAGGAAACATGAGATAGCAGAAAAACATTTCTGTCATTTAACAAAATAGAAATACCAGAACCACATTTTATTAAGAAGAAGAACAACAACAAAGATGAAATTCCTACTTTACTTAGATTGGAATAAAAATAACAGGTCATACATAGGACAAGCTCCAAAGCAATACAGAGAAAGAGAAACCCTGTCTTGAAAAACCAAAAGTTCAATTTTTTTTTTCCACGCAAAAATAAGAATGGTATTTTATCTACTGCCTCTTTTCCTTCATTCTTCTGACTAGGTGATTCCAGGTGGAACACAGTAGAAGAGAGCATGAACCAACACCATCAGTGTATGGAGACTTGTTTAGGACTCTGTGAAACCTGTAATGCAAGTAACAAATACACACTTGTCACCTGCATACCTACAAAACACTTAGCAGTTTGTAGGAGGCCCAACAAAGGGCTAGATGAACTAACAGCACCCAGATATGCTTCCTTTTCTGCTGAATAGTTGGTGAATGTGCAATAAATATTTATCACGTGAACCCGGAGGCCTAGAAATGGAGGAAAGATCTCTTCCTTGATGCTTGATCATAGGTATTTCCAACTACTCATGATGAAACACATTTCTTAGAGTCTTTATGTCCCTTAGACTCTACCAAAGAAGAAAGTTTTTTGGTTTTTGGTTTTTGTTTTGTTTTTTTGTCTATGGGAAAGTAAAAAACTCCCCTACTTCAAGATTTTATGATCAAATGATTTCAACTGTTTACTTAAGGCTCTCTCTATCTCGCTGCCAGTGGTTTTATATGTTTCTGTGTCTTTGGGTCTGATTTTGAGGTTGGGTGCTAAGAATAGTAGCTCACAGGTGGTTCCAAAGTTATCTTTTAGGAAGCACTAAGGATAACAGATGTGTCACATAGGCTCTGGGGACACCAGTCATGAAAGACAGGGAATGTGTGCAGATCATAAAAGTTGGAGTTACAAAGATTTTTATTTTAGAGTTTTTGAAGGCCATGAATGATAACACAAAGCTCTAACTATCCAATTTGATAGCTTGAACATATGTTAGAAATAAACACCTAATTCATGTGTTGTGGTTAAACACCCATCGGGGGAGTCTCATTAGCAAACACATTAATTAGGAGCCTGCTTACTTTCCACTGTCAACAGTTGTTTGTTTGTGTTAACCTATTCTGCATTTCTTAAAGAAAAGCAGCAGTAGTCAGCACATGAACCTATACTTCAGTTTTGCAAGAAATTTAGGACCCATATAAGTTGTGTATTTCTCTGCATATTTTTTGATCATCAAATATTTAAAAAAAATAACAGGTACAAAAAATAGAACTCAATAGGTTACCATAAACAGTGGATTTATAAATTATATAATTAACTCTTAGTGATATTTATATTTTGATCGATGGATTCTTTTATTCATTCACATAATTGTAAGTATCAGTCATGGCCAGATAAATAGACATGTTCCTATTTCCATGATGTTTACAATCCAATAGAAAACAGGAATGGGATGTAAATGTAAAATATGAAACAAGGACATTCCCACCCATCATCCTGTAGATAGAAATGTGGGCAGGATTATATGGGTACACTAGATCCAACACTCTAAGACAGGGCTCCACAAACTACTGCCCGTCTGTCATTTGTGTTTGTAAAATTTATTGGAACATGGCCACACCCATTTCTTTCCTTGGCCTCTGGCTATTTTTGTGCTGCAGTGATAGAACTGAGTAGCTACAACAGAAGTCACCTGAGCCCATGAAATCTAAAATATTGACTATGTGAGTCTTAACAGAAGATGTTTTGGTGAGCCTTATTTCCAGGTCTCTGGGATGTTTGGGATTTCCCTATAGTTCTAATACGTCAGTTCTGATCTTGACTGAGAGGACTGCCTTGTTCAGGAACAGGGACTCTATGGGCCTTCTTTGAGGTTATCTTTTCATACTACATACCAATGGCTTCCAACCATAGGGCCATTACAACAGGACTGTGGTGGTTTTAATGAAAATGCCCTCATAGTTTCACATATTTGGATATTTGGTCCCTAGTTGGTAAAATTATTTGGGAAAGATAGGAGATGTGGCCTTGTTGGAGGAAGTGTGTTTTCAGGCATGGGCTTTGAGGTTTGAGGAATCATGTGATTCCCAGTGACACTCTTTCTGCCTTGTGGTTGTGGATTAGCTGTTCCTTTCACTCATCCATTGTGGACTCTAAGCCTCTGAAACCATAAACTAATTAAGCAATTTCATTTTTTAAGTTGCCTTGGTCACGATGTTTTATCATCATAACACTAGACAATTAAGACAAGAACCATCACTCCAGATGGCTTTGGGGGCGCTTGAGGCCATAACAATCACTGCCTGCTGTAAAGACTATGTAGCAATGCACCATTTTCCCTCATTTATGGAACCAGAAGCTTGCTATCATACCAGGGTTCTGCCAGCCGAGAGGGAATAACACCAGACAACCTCTTATATATACTACCAATCAAGCCATTTGGGTTGACTATGGTGAGAGCTCTCTGACTCATTCAGCCAGTATCTGGGAACAGTAAGATATCTAATGTGATGCCACACATTCTCCATTTGTCCCTGTGACCTACCCCAAACTTGTTTCCATCTGTCCGTGCCTTCATTTACTTCTTGTGGATACTTCCTGGATCATAAGCATGGGTTCCTCTGCCTTCTGGATCCCTTCTGCAGTTGGCATAGAGGCATAGATCAGAGCTGGAAGAGCAGAGGAGAATGGAGGGTTATTCCCTGAGATCCCTTCGTGCCAACATGAAGCCTGGCAGAGGCTGTTCCCTTATGCATGCTCAATTGCTTCCTTCTGTTGCCAGGCTCTTTTGTTTTATTGTGATGGCTGGTTCTTCTGACGCTCCAGGCCAAGAGGATGAGGGCTGCTTCTCCGGCTAAAAGATCTTAATATTTTTTGCTCATGTCTTTGAACATAGTCCCTTCAAATAAACAAGGGCAGCATCTCCCTTTGAGTGACCTGTCATTTCTTGCTAGAGTCCAGATAACTCTAGTCTTATTTCATCAGGAACTCCCTTGCCAAAAGGATGACTGTTTTAATTCAAAACTCTCCCCTGTGACTTGGGCTGTAGGAGTAACTCCAAAGTCATTTTTTTTTCTTACGGTTCTTTATAAACTTTCTTATAATTTGGTCTTTGGTGTGAGCATCAATACTGGTGTTTTCATAAGTTGGACACTCAGATAGATGCAGTGATTGAAGATAAATAAGCATGGAAAAGACTGCTTTCCTGCTGTCCTTGGTGGTGTCTGAGCTCTGGGTACTCTTGGTGCCATGGGTGGTTTATATTCTAGTTCCAAGAGATGCAAAGGGAGCCAGGGAGGAGGGGCTACTGTTCTCCTGGGAACATATGAGGACCTAATGTTCTATTTGAAAATCAATGTATCTGAGTTTCATGCAGCAGTGAACCTGTTTTATCTTTCTTCCTGACACAGTGCATAGCTGGGAGGTACCTTCCAGGCATAGGTTCAGAAACAGAAGCCAGCTGTAATCACATTATCACATCGTCACATTTACAAGGGTTATGTGCAGAGGCAGAAACATAAAGTAGTAGAGTGTTCAATGGAGTAGCCACAGCCTGTCAGCAAGGGAGGACTTGGGATGACTTGTGAATACCTCCTCATTGCATCTTAACTGCGCTCTCAGAGGAACTCATTCCACTTGATTTCCCAGACTCACCCTCTGCCCCGAGGCCCAGGTCTAAGTCAGGAGTCTCCTCTTGGGCTTGCCATTCTGACTTATTTCATTTAGAGAATTTCTCTTCTTCACAAGGTAGCAGAGGTCACATGGCTTAGCTATTATGTTCAGGAAGCATCTTTTTTGTTGTTGTTTTGTTTTACAGATACATTTCTGTGACATTGGCTGAATTTTCCTTTCTGCACTATTTTCTTTTTCCTCTGTGATTCTTGGCCTTGAGATTATAAGGTCCTACCAGGTAGTTTATGGCCATTTCTCAAAACATACATTTTTTTCTTAAGGCTTTCTTGCCCACAAGGATGAGATTACAAATAACCCATGTGTTTAAGTCCATTCTTGTCTTCAGAGGACAATGTCTTGATGAAAGGGGTGGGCCAGGACTGGAACCACCCAGAGATGTGTAATGTGGGACATTGTATAATCCACAGACAGCTGGGTCAAGGAGAAGAAATCTTCATAAAAGAGGGGAAGGGTTAGAAACCAAAGAGCACAGGTGTCACTGTTTATGATTCAGTGCCATTTAGAAGATTGAACTTGTCTGTAACTGGGGAAATGAAAGCAGTATCAGAAACTCTCCTGTGGTAATTTTGAAGCTCTTGTTTTCCCTGGTGTCATAGAACTCCAGTGGGGCCAAGGCTTAGCTAAGTGGTGGAGGTAGTAGAGTGAATGCCTCTCATGGACAAGGTCCTGGGTTCAAGTGTCAGTTACACACATTCATGTACACACACACACATACACACACTCTCTCTCTCTCTCTCTCTCTCTCTCTCCTCCCTCCCTCCCTCCCTCCCTCCCTCTCTCTCTCTCTCTCTCTCTCTCTCTCTCTCTCTCTCTCTCTCTCTCTCTCCTGTAAGGGAAAACAGATTCTACATTTGTGGACCCTAGAAGGTGGCATATGGATTGCATATCAGCTCTCATGGCAGAAGACCTAAAGACAAACAACTTCTTAGACCTGGTGTAGCCCCAGCCTAGGTTTATAGATTCAATAGCAGATTAGATTCAATGGATTCCCCTGTGGCAATCCCACCCTGCTGAGCTACTTGCTTTTCCACAGAATTTTGAAAGAAAATGGAACGTGGGTGCTGTTAGGCAAGGTCTTGAAAGTTGCATCACTATGGTCTTGCACCTGTGTGGTCCCCGATGGCCTTTGAATTATGGCCTCTCTCCACATTTCCAATCTATTTATCTATCTTCTTCCACTCAGCTCACTTATTCTCTATTACTTTCAGGTGGGAACTTTCCCAGAGCAATTAGATCAATGGTCTAATAGAGACTCAAATAGGTACATGGAAGTGGAAGGAACATGGAGAAAACAATCCCCTGTTCTCTTTGGCAGCATCTGAGCCCTCTTTCACGTGTATTCATGTAATTAAAGTCATTTATTTATGAAAGAAATTATCCAACAATCATGTCATTTTAAATGAGAAGCTCTCTGTAAGCAAGCATTCCTTCGTGAGGTGTCTGAATGGGTTTTTTTCCACGTGTTCTTGACACACAATTCCTTTTGTCTCCACTATGCTGTGACCAAAACTTACTGTTAAGTATCTACACAGTACTGAAACAGAGAGGCTGCTAAACATAAGTTTATTTAACCAATACCCAGACTTGCTGGTGGATATCAGAAAATGGTAAGGCATGTGGGTTTCATTAAATATTAAAATGGATATCTCCAAAGGTCTTCCTAAAAGGGCAGAATTGGCATTCTCAGAGTGTCTATCATGTAGCTTCCCTGGCAGCGGGAAGCAGGATGAACTGCTTAGGAAAATGTAGAGGCAAGAATTGGCAGTAGTTCAGGTGGTATGCAAAATAAGGCCTGACATGAAGAAATGGGAGCAGTAAGAATAAAGGAGAGGAGGTCTAGACAAAAATATGCAGTGGTAATCAAACCATTAGAATGTGTTGATTGAAAGTGCCTGAGGGGGTAGCTAAAGGCACTACTAGTCTTGGAATCCCTGTGCCCAAGAGTGAACCCATTCCATTCTGTCAGTCCCTCTGCCTCCCTTCTCCTGTCATGATTCCCTGGTATTTCACATTCCCTTAGTTCCTGAATTCCTCGCTTTTTGAATTGTATTTGGTATTGTCTTATATTTAAACTCAAAATTTCAGGACAACTTTGATTATTTAAAATTCAGTAATATTAAAAAAAAATGTGTAGCTACTATTTGCCTATTTGTGCTCCAGATTGATTATCAGAATTAGGCTGCTTGTTCTGATTCCTGTAGGGCCACAGTCTCTGGCTCCTACTCAAATCTCCCATTCCTGGCACCTCTCAGGAGAAGACTGAATAGACTAGCGAGATGACAGTGTTTGCTATAGAATTAAAGGTTAAAGCAGTAAATGTAGAGACTGGAAAGATGGCTCAGAGGTTAAGAGCATTTACTCCTTTTGTAGAGGACCTGGGTTCAGTTTCCATAACCTACATGCTGGCTCAAGATGTCTGCCACTCTCATTCCGGAGGGTCCAAAATCTTTCTTTGGGCTTTTTTAGTCACCAAGAATGTATGGGGTATAAAGACATATATGTAGACAAAATACCCATACAAATGAAACAAAAATTAAAAGATAGGAATATAAGTATTTGATGCCTCCAAAGGAAGTGAATAGTAATAACAACAATTAAATGTCCAATATTTATTTAGTGCTTCTTCAGTGACATATTCAATTCTGTCAAATGGTATGAGTTAGATATTTCTGGATTCATTTCACTGTAAAGAAACTGAGGCACACTAAAGATAAGTTAATACCAAAATCACATAAGTTAATACCAAGTACGGAAACTGGGCTCCAAAGGCAGGTGGACCTTACAACATACATTCTCAATTACTTCTTCCGACAAGGAAAGAGGTTTGGGACCTTGATGGGTAGTGGAAGCCTATGGGCAGAGGGGGTAGGCTACTTTGTTCTTCCTCAGCATGCTTTCTCTCTGAGCTCATCACTGCGATGGCTAAGGTACACCCTGTGTATATCTGGATAGAAAAACAGTTGGCAGTGTTAGAAGATAGAGATATGTTACGATAAATATTTCCGCCATAAGCCGCTGAGCCCCACTGCCACGTGTGTGCTTTATGCCAGCCGCCTGCCCGAGTTAGGGCCCAAATGAATACACAGAAACTTGTATTAGGTTCAAAGCTGCTTGGTCAATGACTAGGACTTCTCATCTGCTAGTTCAGTCTTAATTATTATAAATCCATATATTTTATAAGACTTATCTTATCGGATGCCTTATTGGAGTCCCTCCTTGCCGGTGGATCACATCGCGCTGCTGGAGGAAGAGCAGAAAAAAGGAACCCTTCCTGTTTCTCCTTCACTTAAATATGAGTCTCCTTGCTATGTCACTTCCTGCCTGGATCGCCACTTCTCTACTACATTTCCCAGGATCCTCTTTGACTCCTAGTCCCGTCTAACTTGCTGTCTTATTGGCCAAACAGTATTTTATTTAACAATCAATAAGACAAACATACAAAGAAGTACATTCCCCATCAGAGATGAGTTGTGTCCTGGTCTTGCCATTGTGCTGCGGGCCATAGAAATAGCACCAGTTCTGACATTTAACACCTAGCTCCTTTCTCCCTTAAGCCACAGTTCACTGCTAAGTGAGATGGGCTAGGGACAGAAGGAAATGAGGTATGCAAATGTACCCAGCACTGTGCCAGCCATGTAACCCATCCTGTATTCCAAGGATAAAGCTGGAATATTCAGCCATTGTCCTGCACTTCCTCACAGTGATGGTGTTCAAGATTGGCCCCTCTGAGAATAGAAATCAGAATCTGAAGGAAACTTCTTGTGCTTGATATGCTCTGTGATACATTGTTACCTTTTATTCCTCTCATGTAATGCGCTGGTAATTTTATTGCATAAGTTGGTATTTCTAACCAGTGTAATTACATTTAGAAACTGTTGTAAGAGGCCATTACTAAAGAAATCAAATGTTTCTCCTCCTTATGTAAAGTGAGGATAATAATTCCTCCTAATGCTTATGTGGGGCTCTGAGAGCCTTGGTTAAAAGAGGTTTTGCAAGCACAGAGCTGGGCCCCTGTCTTCCCTGGTCTCTATATTGCACTTATCCCTGCAGTGCCATTGGAGCACCAATCAGTGCAGGAAGTTCTTGGGCCCTGTCAGACTACTATGTCACCTGAGTGACTGAGTGTTAATGTTAGAAGACAGCAAATGTCAATTGTAAATTAAGGGCTTTTGTCACAAACACAAGCAAGAGCACTTCCTCCAAAAGTACTGTGTAAATACAGGATAACATGTCCTCTCTCCCTATAATCAGGGAGGGATGCCAGACCAGAGTGAGTAGTCATTTTACTTTAGGAGAGATTGCTAGAGGAGATTGGGGTGGAGGCTCTTCTTTTGTAGCTGGCTACTGGTGAGACATTCTTCTGTTTCCTTCCAAACCCACAGAGAAGCCACCAAAAGGAGAGGAGAGAACAGGGCATATATTGGCCAGAAATGCTTTCAGAATTCAACTGAGCTACTACACTGCTGGCTAAACTTCATACACCATGAGTCTCACAACCTTTTTATCTACTTTAACTTTTCTACTTATAGAGCATTGATCAAAGACTTGTCATGTGCCTGTTTGTCCCAAACTTCATTAGGTCCTTCAGCTAAGGTCGCTAAAAATGCTCTCCACTATAAAACAACAAAAATGAAGGCTTCCATAGTGTTGTACAAAGACGGTATGTTGCTGTTATTTTCTAGGTTGGAATACTTTGAGATTGGCCATAGCCACTGGAGCATAGCTCACACAAGGGTCTCAAGGCCTCTTTCAGTTTCTGTAGGCAGCTGCACTGGCATCAATGTCTCCTGAAGCATCAGTTCATTCACTAATTCCACAAATATTTGTTTTGTGACTTCTATAATGTCAGATGCCATCCCAGGTGCTTGGAGCCCTTCTAGTGGAAAAGACAGACAATAAACAAACAAACACTATAATGTCAGTGGGGAGAGGGTGGCAGAAAAAGAAAACAAAACAAAAAACAGAGCAAGACAAAGAAGTAGAAGGTGACTGGTGAGGGAGCAGGCCTGTCTGATGAAGTGACATTTGAACAAATTCCTAAATGAATTAAAGAAATTGTCTGGAGACGAAGATTCCAAGAAACAAATGCAGAGACCAAATGCAGAGCACTCTGGAAGAAAAGGCAGGGAGTGTGTCTGGAGCCAGTGAGGGATGACTGGCTCAGTAGGAAGATATGGTGGGATACACTGGAGGGCTATGCAAGGGCCCTTTGGACTCTGCCTGTGAGGAGAAGCCACTGGCACACCGGAGAAGAGAAGAACATAAGGCTTTCACACTTAAAAGGAAGAGTGAGTGAGTGGGGAAGAGGCTGGAAGACGGAAGCTGGAAGGGCAGCTGCTACAGCAGACCCTGTGGGAGATGTAACTTCTAAGTCTGGATATGTGACAGCAGATTTCAAAGCATCGGGTGTGGCAAACAAGGAAACAGGAAACTATGGCCTGGAATGGGAACAGAGGAAGATTGGGGGAACTGGCACATGGTTTTGGTGTGTTAAATATACTTGTTATTTTTACTGACCTTTAGGTGAGTGTCATAGAGGCCTTCACACAAAGGAGACTATGTTCTAGGGAAAGGTCAAATGTGGCAAGCAGAGGTCCACGGACACTGCCAGTGACTCTTGAATCCCTGGTGAAGGCTTAGGGTTCTATTTCATGAATGTGTACACATTTGCTCAGGCATTTCCATGATTTGCAGCTTCTCCTTTAATTTTGGCATGCAGGTTAGACTGTATTTGTTGGCCATGTTTTCTCAATCAAAACTTGGTATAGGCTGATAGATATTTATTCGCTACAATTGACATGGTTCAGAATATCTGGACACACTGTTGTGCAGTTGGCTTATCCATGCATTTGTGACTTCATTCATTCTAGATGTGTTTACTAAACACTTCTTTTTACTACTTTCAGTGCAACAGAAATAAGAATATAGAAGACAGACTCTTTTAAGAGGGTTACTTTCCTCATTTTTCCCAGAAACCTTCACTGCAATATTTGCATAAATTTCTATACCACTGTAAAAGTTGATGAAGACTCCTACTGTGTCTTCCCTCATTTGCCAGTCTTTCTTTGTTCAGTCCCTTTGGCTGTACTTCCTTCATGCTCTTCCTAAAACACATTCTTGCCTTCTGAATCCTGTCTTTGCTGTATCTTCCAACTGTGAGAGTACGAGGGGTCGGGTACTGGTAAGACCAATATCTTCTTTTAATTTGTGTGCCCTCTTAAATGCCATTTTGTCATGAAATAATCTCAACTCCATCACAGGTGGCATCATCACTCCCTGTCCCCAGATTATGTGTCACTTTCCACATATTGTGTCAGTGCTGTGTCCACATTTGCCACCCACAGATGTACTTAGAATATGGACTCCAGAAAAGGAGTCTTCCATTTTCTTCTGTGTCTTGGCACTAGATTCAAGATCATACTGAATAAGCAAGTCCTCAGATAGTGGTAAAGGTCTTTGGATAAAGAAATGCACAGTGCCAGGAGATGAGGGAGTCTTTTGTTCCTTGCAATGGCCTTCATCAAGCTTATAGTTAATATATGCTAATCCAAAGCAGCTGCTATCCCCATACTTCCTGATGACTTTTCCATGCTCTGCTGACTTCTGAGTGAAATGAATGTTGGGCAATGTTCAAGATACCGTCTATATTATGAAAATTATATAGGATCATTGGTTCCTCTGTCACTGACCACAGACATCCAACATCAGTGCATTGCAATCAGGAAAATAAGCAGATAGTCTACCCATCTATAATATATTTGTTCCCCAAAGAAAGAGAGGTATTACCTTGCTGTCCAAGAGCACAGATACGTGTGTGTGTGTGTGTGTGTGTGTGTGTGTGTGTGTGTGTGTGTGTGTGTGTGCGTGTGTGTGCACACACGTGCGCTTATGGACTCCAGAAGACAACCTTAACTGTCATTCCTCATGTGCTATGTATCTACTTTCATTGGGATACAGTCTTTCACTGGTCTGGAGCTTACTAAGTAATCTAGGTTGTCTGACTAGCCAAGCATCAGTGATCTGCCAGTTTCTGTGTCCACAGACCTGAGATTACAAGCTCACAGCACCATGATTCTGGGGGAGATTTGACTTGGGTCTTGCAGCTTTCAAGGCAAGCCCTTTCCTGACTGAGTTATTGTCCTAATCCCATATCAGTCTTCCTAAGCTTACCATTTTCCTTTACTTCTTACAAGAACAAAAACCCTTTCCCTCCCTGGGAAAGGGGGCTCCAATTCCAAGTTCTTGTTGAGGTGATTTTACAACTGCCACGCTCTGTGCCACAGGATATCGTAGTACATTTCCACCACATACTTAAAGGCTTACTTCCTAAAATTGTCACGTCTGGAGAGCCCTAGATAAGGCAGCAAGGGCAGAGACATGATCACTCTCTCCTGCCCCTATGATTACAGGCAGCTATCAATTCTAGCTCACTTGGGCTGTTCTAGTGCCAGCACCTAAAGCCATTTTCATATTACATCAAACTGGAAATTACCGAGGCTGTGTATTTCTCTGCAAAATCTCCAGTTTGGTCTGGTAACTTAGCACTGGTTTATTAGTGACATGCATCATTATTCTCAAGATACGTTCTAGCCGCAGAATTCTGCCCCGAGGTCCTCTGGAAGACCACAGCTCTGCACATCAGCCTCTCCACAAGGCAGGATGTTCAGTTCATGTTAATATGCTCTTACCACAGGTTTCAAAATTAATTTTTGATCATCGATTCCTTGCATTAACAGCCCCCTGAGCCTTTCTAGTGGGTAGAGGAACTTCACAGAGTGAGGCCACAGAGTGAGTCAGTGGGCAAGCTGGAATTAGAATGAAGCAGGCTTTAATTAAGTAGGATCTCACAGGACCTCAGAGAAGCCATGCTGAAGCTACAACCATGAGCTGACAAGAAAAATGAGAATTTGATTTCTTTTTTTCTTCCCACCCCCCCTCTCTGATGTAGTTTGTTTCAGTCAAATAATTAAATTTAGGAAAATTCAAATATTCAAGTTGAGGAATGATACATGAGACCTGCTCAATTTTTCTGATTACTTTATTGAATCAAAAATGTAAACAAAAGACTTGACTATTTACCTGTTCCAAAACATTAAACTTCTCACTCTAAGAACTCTCAAAGGGTTTGACCAAGTGTATCATCCTATTTTTCTGCTTTGTCACTGAAAATAGTTGAAAATTTAGAGACCAAAATGCCTAACAAGGAGCTAGAATTGCCTGAGTGGGAGACTTAAGTGAAATGACTTGTCCAGTCATATTTTAGGACTGACTAGACATTGTCTGATTGAGACTGGCATTTTCTGAATGTGAAACTTGGATTGGAGAGTTTTTATGTAAATTATACCATTTAATGACAGTTTTCCTGTGGGGTAAAATCATGATACCCATTTTTATCCCAGGCAACTGAGCTCCAGGGGACTTTGCATTAAATTGCAGTGAGGTTTTTAATTAGCTTATATTTCAGCATTTTATTCTACATTTTCATAGTCTAGCAAGTTTTCACGATAGTGTCTGAAGGTGCCTACAGGGGTATGCGTGTATGTATGCAAGCAATGCTTTTAAAGTTTTGAATGTGACAGTTGGCTTGGACATGAAACTCATGTGTATCAGTGACCAATTCAACAAAGAAATTCTAATGGTGATGATACAAAAAAATAAGAGAAAAAGCAAAGACATCTGTTAACTTGAGTCTTGGGATATGTATTATGTCAAGTATTCCCCCACCTTACAATTCACCAAGTATTCCAGGTTTGTTACCTCATAATTTTCATATTAACTATGGAGAACGAATACTATTAATCTCATTTTACAGGTGGGAAAATTTGATGTTCAGAGCAATGTTGCTCAATAGAAATATAATGTTAGCCACCTGTGTAATTGAAAAGCCCCTAGAATCCACATTAGAGGCAATAGGAACAATTAAAATCAATTATGATAATACATTTTACTTAATCCAGTGTATCCAAAATATTATTACTCGAATGTGAGATCAATATAAACACTATTTTAAAAATGATTCACAAAATTCTTTGTATGTTTTGTACTAAGACTCTGTAATCTGATGTTCTTACTCACCGGACTAGTCAACTTGGACTAAATCACATTCAGGTGCTCAATAACTGTAGATAGGCAGCTATCGCTGATGGTTAGTGCAGGTCTAGAGAGAATCTGGTGTGAATTAACTGCCCTCTATACTCAGAATACTACCCACTATCAGGAAAGGGTGAAGACAATTAGGAAGACCTTTGGACTAATCTTGTGTTTGTGAGCTCGAATAACAATACAAATGTAACAAAATGGTTGAAAAAGAAAGTGGCGTTGAAAGAAACAGTGGGTTCCAGATTTCCAGTTTTTCAACAAGCCTGCCACATCGGCTTCCCAGACCTGTGAGTTCTCATCCTGAAGCAGACCAAGGACTGAAAGACTAGCAGTTTATCCACACCACACTTTAAAACACAGAACTTGTTTTGCCAGTTTTTTCCCTTTGGGGAAAAAGAACTCATTTAGAACAATTAAACACTGTTATGGACATGATGTGTGGCAAAAGCTCCTCCTCAGTATTTGAACAGGACATGGACTTTTGCAGTTAACATTCAAATACTGATATCTCAAACTTTATTTTTGAACTTTACAAGCAGCAGAGCATTGGAAGTTAGATAGGGAAAAGGAAAAAGTTCAGAATTGTGGAGTTTTTAATACTCCACCCGTCATGAGAACATTTTATGGTTCTTTTATCAAATTGAAATTATGAGAATTGTAACCCAATCAATTTGTGTGTCTACTGTTACTAATCATACTGGAATTATTGATATTTGTAACCTTTGCTGTGCTATGTTAGTGTTCATGATTGTAAGAGGTCAGAGCTCATTCTGACAGGAATTTGATGTGATGCTTATGAGTCTTTGGGTACAATGTGATTAGAAAGGCAGATTTAGACTTTGATATAGCCAAAGGCACTCAAGACATCCCACACCAATTTCAAAAGGCCATTTTAACTTGATTCATCCTCTCCTGCTGCAGGAGATTGTTGTAGCCATAAAAGTACATATGTTGTTTAACATTATCAAACTTGCTTGTGAACTCTTGATTGAAAAGTTGACTTAGAGCATCAAGCTATGCACCACCCCCTAACGTTCTTTGTTACAGAGGCTGATAGCCAAGGATTGGTAAGATCTTCTTGCCTCCAGGCAACCTAAGACAGGTCACACATGACAGAATGTGTGGTCCAAGGATATGTAAGCACTGGTAGATTGAAGGAGGCCACTTAAGACGGGCACAGTCATCTGTCTTGTTGCAGAAGCATGGGTATTATTTTATTAATTTAAGAAGGGGGGATTGTCAGAGCCTGTATATGGAAGTTCATTCCATCTTGCCACCAGTTCAGAGAGCTCAAAATCACTCCTATTTTCTTTAAGATATTAGCTTAATGGCTACAGGATGCCTTGGCTTAGGTAGTGAATGGCTCCTATCTAAATAATAGACTTGGGCCCAGGCGAATGTACACTTACCCTGAAAGCTAGGTGATATGTGCACCCATGAAGCACCTGAAAGCCAAGTAGTATGTGCAGCTACTAAGTGTCTTTAGGATTAAGGGAAGTAATTGCTATTTGCCTTTATACATGGTGATAGAAGTCTTCTGGCATTGTCTACACCTTTGGTTGATTACTTAAGATGGTGGATGAGTAAACTGAAGTACATTCAATATGGACTGAAACTGCCCTACACACACACACACACACACACACACACACACACACACACACACACACACGGCATTGTGCCATTCAATCCAACTGTGTTTCAGCTGCTCATATATTTTATTTTTCATACATTTTGAGTCTAGAGTGGGAAAAATATTGTTGAAGATCTTTCTAGTAAAATGTCTACAATGGAGAAACCAGAGCAGGTTGTGATTTCCAGAGCCCCGAGAACTGAATTTGAACATGTGTTATTTCACAACTTATTTAAGCATGGCCACACTTCTAGAGACAGAATATGTCCAAGATAGAGGATGTTAAATCTGCATAGTATATTAGCATTCATTAAGAATGAGTCTCAGATAAACTGAGTATTGTGCCTTTAATTAGAGGTAACTCTTAACACACAGGCTTGTAAATGTATATACGCCATATGCATTAATGTGAGAATTTAACATGAAAATATACTTCTTTTAGGATTGGCTCAAGAATCTGATTGCTATAATTTCATTATAGCAAGAGATGTGAGGGTTAGTGTGATTGTCACCCTCACAGACTCTGGAGTTACCTAGGAGACACAGCTCTAGAAACACTTGTTATGGATTACTTAGATTAAATTAGCTTCGGGCATACCTGGAAGGGGTTATTTTAAGTAGTACAACTGAGGTATGAAGACCTACCTTGAGAGAAGGTGGCCTTATTCTGTGGGCCTAGATCCTGGACTGCATACAAGGAGAAATCTGTCTGAACATGGGCATTCATGGTTCCCCAGGCTCCTGCCACCAGGACCCCCTGCTGTGATGGCCTCTATTGAACTGTGATCCAAAATGACCTTTCTCTCTTAAGTTGTCTTCTTCAAAGTATTTTATCACAGTAACAGGAAAAGTAACTAAGACAAGTGGCATGAGGATCTTATGACCAAAATGTTAATGAGATCGAGCATCTCCTCAGAGATTTATTGGAGAACCTTTGGCTGGAATGCATGCCACTCAAACACGAGAAGGACGTTGTTAAAGGGAACCAGAGGTTTGGAATCTCCATGGGCCCTGCATGTTCCTATGGAGAGTATAAGAAAGGATCAAGCTATTTAGATAGTTTGGTTAGTTGGCCGCATATTATAGTCCTTACCTGGGTCACTTTTCATTTTTAATTCATACCTGGTGTCTAGAGTCATGAAATAAATATAAATAAATATTAAAGGGAGTTGGATGATGTAATTTGAAATGGAAGTGATTACTCGGACAATAGTTTTCCATACATCTATGCCTCTATCATTCCTCCCATGACAACAATGTACATTTGTTTAAAGAAGTGTACTGTTTCTCATACCCAGAAAAAAAATCAGCATATTTACAATCTAATTCACAATTTGAAACATTTCACCATTAAACTGCTTCTCTCACCCTTCTTGAATTGATTTGAATTCTGTGTTTTAAAAACCGCTTACTGTGTTGTGCTGTGCTGAGTCTGCCTGGCAGCCTGAGAACCATTGATCAGAATGTGTTTAGATTTGACTGCTTTCCCAATTATGAATTGTAATTACACAGGATGTAAACACAAGTTTAAGTGGTTGTGAAATTGCTCCAATATTTGTTACACTATTAATTTAATAAACTGAATATTTAGCGGGGTCTTCATAATTATGTATCAGTGGACAGAAATGTTTTTCACAAACCTTGTCACACTAGATTGGAAGCAATCCCCCAACCCCCAACACCTTTCTGAAGAGAGAGAAAAAGAGATGGAGAGTGATGACACTAATCTCTTTGCCTCTAGGTGTTTATCACACCAAGAAAGCCAAAACAATTACTCAGGGCTTCATGGGGTAAATAGCAGAATGCTATTTCCTTGGAGGATGCTTTCTTCCAGTGTTTCTCATACACAGAAGGAAGACGGTTTCTCACCAGGAGCAGCCCTCCTTAGGAGTGCAAATGCAAACAAACAGAAATGACATTATGTTGCTTGCCCGGGGACAAAAAAAAAATGTCACCTGTTCTTAACAGGACTTCAGGTGTGTGCTTTTCTGTCACTTTCTTTTATTCGATTAGGATGGTTGCCTTGTGTAACAGACAAGCTCTACCATGATACCTTCAGCAAGGTATCAGAATGCATCTTTGGTATGTGATGTCTTTAGGGGACGTGACACATTCTTGTCATACATGAATTTCCATTTCTATTCACATAGAGGTAAGAAATGTAGTAATTATGTTTTACTCTTTCCAGTGAGGTTTTTTTTTTCAATGTGGAATTTATAATTCTAATTAAATAATAGTTCGAATTACACCTCTGGAAAGAAATGGGGCTATGTTAAGAAAATGGGGTTATTTTTACTTATGAGCCTCTGCAGTTTGCCTCAGCCAGCCTCACTAAATCTTTAGTGTTAATATAATTGGATTTTGTAGAATAATGACCCATTTTATCAGGTATCATTTTGAGTTAATAAAAACATTATCTAATTTTAAATGTTACTACTCCATTTTAATTCATCAATCAATTAAAGGCAGCTTTTGGGTGATGGAAACAGGCTGATAGGAGTTACTAAAGGCTCAAATG
The DNA here is from genome assembly GCF_003668045.3 of Cricetulus griseus. NCBI lineage: Eukaryota > Metazoa > Chordata > Mammalia > Rodentia > Cricetidae > Cricetulus > Cricetulus griseus. Next base: position 47,395,195 of record NW_023276806.1, on the reverse strand, counting down.
CTTTAAAACAGCCCTTAAAATTATTTAAGTCTCCTTGTGGAGTTATTTAAGAACTCCCTCGAAAAATTTAGTAAGGGCGCTGTTTTCTTCTACAACGGACCTCAAGTAACTGCATATTAGTTGATACTAACTTGTCTTTCACAGATGTTATTTTCCCAGTTCTAGTTAAATGCAATAGTGTGGTGTGTGCAAGGGACATGCCTGTGTCTTCTTTCCTCGGTTCTGAAGTAGCATCATGAAGATGGTTGCCTGTGAGTCACACCACACCAGGTGTTAAGAAGAGCAGAAGTTCTCTGTGTTCCGGAGACATTTTGGGGACAATTCAAAATATGGAAATAGGCATGCTTATTTTTTTTTTCTGACATCATCATGTGTTTGTGTGCAGTTTATGTGAGGAGTTTGTTGGCATCCATTTTGGGTAACTGAAAGGGACAAAAGCTACTTATAATGTAAGAAAGTAAAAATATAGTTTAAATAAAAAGCACTCTATGTGGAAATACTCAAAACTTTCAGAACATTGTGTAAAATTAGTGTTCAATGTTTCTTTAAAACAACAGTGAGAGACTGGGAGAGGAGGCTCAGTGGCTAAGAGCACTGGTTGCTTGTGCACAGGACCTGGGTTCAATTCCCAGCATCCACATGGCAGCTCACAACTATATCTAACTCTAGTTCTAGGGGATGACATGCCCTCTCCTGACCTCTGGGCCACCAGTGTGCATGTGCAGGGACATAAGAGAGCAAAACATCCATATATAAGAAACAAACAAAGAACAAATAAATAACATTAATTACAATCCGGTGTTGATCTCTTAAGACAAAGAATTGTTCATAGTTACACTTTTGTGTCAAAATCCTTCTGGTGTTGCTTATTTGCTTCTTATATTTATATATAATAAAGGCTCCCATTTGGGTTTCTTTTGAAAAGTCTTCCTTTTATAACCTGGTTGCTCATGTTGTTCCAACTCATGGCTAAGTAGATATCATGACCTCCTTATCAATAAAGGATGGGAGTCAAAGTGGGAAGGAAAGAACCCACTTTCAGATTTCTGAAGCTGAAATTTTAAATTGTACTAGATGTTAAATAAACACAGTTTTATATGTTAAGAAATTAACATGTAACCCTAAGCTCCCTAGTGCCCTGTTCAATCTTATATACATAGAAACTATTAAATAGATATTTTGCCTAGAAATAAACAACAAGTGAAGTACAACACCATTTCAAATTAACATCCCACTTTAGAATATGGGGTTTTTATATTCCCTTATTACTGGATTATTCATGGTGGGGGATGAAGGAGATGAAAGTAAAGACTTGATTTCAGGGTTTCTAACTAAAGATTCTTAGACTCCAGTAAAGTCATAGGTTGAGGAAAGTGCGATGGAACATACCAGAAATTACTCTTTGTCTTCTTCTAACCCCGTGCTCAAGGGTGCGCACTGCCTTTGTGCTGACTGCCTTCAGGATCCACACTGTCCTGAGGGTAGACTGGGTAACTGGGCCAAACGTAGAGGAGGGTAAAAGTGGCCCTTAGGCTGGGTGATAAGTTATTCTCACTTTGTGGTAAGTAACATATATTACTTAATTTGCTGTGAACAGCTGTCATTTTGCCTTCCCCACCCCTTTTGAGTTTTATACACATCAATAGTGAGAGGAACGCTGTTCCTACTTTGTAGGACAGTTGGCAGATGAACTCATGTGATAGTTGGCTAGCCCACCTTAAAGAACCTTCTAGGAAACAAAGCAAAAGTTTGAACCTCAAATGTAGGCATGACTTAGTACCTCAGCCCTATTTGCTTCAGCCCTGTCTCAGGATAGAATATTCCAACTTGAAAGAATTCTAGAAAGCAGCAGAGAAAATCCCGTAGGCTGACATTTCTTCAAAAGAACTGACTTTTTAAAGAACTCAAGAATCCAGATTAAAAAGAACATTTCATTTACGTTTGTTATATACCTAAAAGTGAATTTTTATTAAAAGTAGATCACATTACTCCAAGAAATTCAAAGAACTATATCTAAACACACTGAATGCAAGATATTCCTCATCAATTTCAATTCTTATAGCCTCGTAAAGATAAAATGCAGATGAATTGATTGAAATCAGGCCCTCATTAAATTTCAGAATTAGTTTTTGGAATCCCTCAGATTGAACTGTGCAGCGTCTGACTCCTGATCACTGTGACAATGCTGTGAGTGCATAGTGATAAAGTGCACGCTGCCGGAAATAACACAGTCTGCCTTTGGTTTGTGCTAATAAACTATAAGACAACTTAAACTCCATCTTAATATAAGAAATCCACCTCATTAGAAGTAATCTCACACTCTGTGTGCTACCAGAATTTTCATGTGTATTCTTTGGTGAGCTGGAAATATAATTTTCTATTTATGCTTCTAATGTAAATCTGCCATTTCTGGTTGGCCACTCTGGCGCGAAGCCAAAGTGCTAATTTATTTCCATCTTTCCCTATTTCTTATATCAAAAGAGGTTGTTGGTTTGAATAACAAACATTCAATCGACTTGGACGTGGGATGGCAGGCAGAACAGGCATTACCTGCTTACCTTTTATTGCCTTCTTTGAATTGGCTTTTCTGGGAACAAAACCAATAAGACATGCTGTTCCTTCATCTAGTTTTGACTTGGGTTATTTATCAGAAGACATTTCCTCCCCCTCGGTTCAGCAAAGACTGGCAGTAGGGTGAAGAATTCAGCCTGGAACTCGGCTTCTGACCTAATACTGTCATAGGTTATTGTTCCACCAGGTCACATAGGACTTCATTGTCCTTAAGCTGCTGGCTTGGCCTCATAATTGTTTCTGATTCTAAGAGATGCTGCTGCTGACACACTTGTCACCTGTGGGGTGGCAGTATGCTGGGATAGAATGCACACAGTTCCAGCCCTTCCAGTGTTTGCAGTGTTTCTCCCCTGCCCAGCTCCCTTTACTGTCTTATACAGTAATTGGCCTAATAAAAGGCAGCAACAAGAATTTATTACACCTTGGGCAGTACTTGAAACAGACTTTATTCTCAGGAACAGCAGTTATGTCTACTTGCTGCTGTATATTTTGATATTTCATTTAAATACTTAGAATATATTCAAAGTCAAATTGCTAATCACTCAATTTCCCTGCTGCTGTCCTGGTTCCCCAGGTGGCCTCTTACAATACTCCATGTAAACACTGTATTTGGAAGGATACATAGATCAGCATCCCTAGAGTCACATGATCACCATAAATCTGTGAAAATAGCATGACTTAAAAATAAAAGTCTCTTAGTACTCTGCCAACAGGCTTTGGCATAATCTTGGCAATCACTTAGATATTTCTTTCTGTTCTTGCAGTTATTTTTTCCCAGGTGGAAAATAGTCTCATATTTTGCAGACGTTGTCCAAGCTAGTGACCATCAATCCATCTTCCTGGGCTACTAAAGTCATCATCTGACTGTGTTTGGTCCACACAAAATCAGTGTGAAACTGTTGGTTAGTTGCTCCTCGCATCTTAAGAAATGGGCAATAGAAATTCCTGATATCATTTATGCAGGAATTTTTATTCTTTAAATCTTCCAGTGTTAAAGCAACAAGAAAACATTTAGAATGTCCTTTGGTGGAATCTTATTACACTTGCTATATATGTAAACTGATATTCTTTGATGCCAGCACGCTCGTTGCCCATACAGAGCAATCTCTGCACAATGAAACAAAACAAAAACCAAACAGGACAAAACTCAAATGTCAGTCTTTGCTGATTCGAATTAGATACATTAACAGATTGTCTGGTAACATAAAATTGGCAATAATACAAAAAATCTACATATTACAGTATTTCAAGAAAAATAACTTCATTTGAATACAAAAGGATAGATACACTTTCTCTTTCCTCTAGCCACTCTTGAGAAGTGGGTGTGAACCGGCACTGGGGTCTCAGTGCTGCTAAAATATACAGGGGTATGACTGGCTTGCGCTTTTGGAGGGGGTCTGTTACACGTGTGTATCACTAACATCGGACAAAGAAATCTTTCAACCAACAAGGGTTACAGAGCAACTTTCACTAAAGCACAGGTTGGAAGGGACTGGGGAAGGGGGGGAGCTGAAGCAGGCCAATATGGCAGCTTGTAACAGATTTCCTTATACCCACAATGCACCTGACAGCAAAGAATGCTTCTATTTGGTTGGTCCACACACTGGGCAGAGCGGTACTAGGGTGCACCACGGTAGAGTAGCGAATGTTTTTTATTTTTTTAGGTTGGTTGATCAGTTTGTTTGTTTTTTTCTTTCCTTTTGGGGGCGCTCTCACAGCCTTTCCAATCCGCAATCGACTTTGCAGCTGGCAATGAGATTTGCAATGATATTAGTAACAGCTGCCAATTCCTCTGGAGTCAGTGATGAACAGTCTTGACTCCGATGTGGTGTCCGGGTCTGAGAGATATGGCTTAGTTCAGTTAGGCCCTCTTCGTTTGTACGCTGTATTGGAGTGGGTGTGCGTGTTTTCTCTGTAAGTAGCAATCGCTTGGGTTGTGTTTGCTTCCCCACAGCACAGGCCTGTCGGAGGGCTTCTGTGACCCCCTAGAACACCAGGGGACTGGCTGTCCCCAGAAGCAGGGTCAGCAGCAGCAGTGCTGGGGAGCCCCGCAGGGGTGCTCCCTGGCCGGAGTCGGAGCTACAGCTGCCAGCTTCTTCGCACCGTGGCTTCTCACAGAGGATGCCAGTGTAGGCGGCCGGGCACAGGCAGCGCACATTGTTGTGGCAGGTCCCTCCATTCTGGCAGTGCAGAAGCTCATTGTCGCAGACATTAGCTGCAGAACGAGGGGAGGGATGGGGAGGGGAAGAGAAGCAGAATCAATTTAAGTTCATCTGGAACATCATGTTTTCAGCTTTAAAAAAGAAATTCTCTATCGATCTCGTGTCCCCCCCCCTTCCCTCCACAAACTAAGCCTGTGACTCCAATTTCCAAACAAATGTAGTTGGCTGCCTTTGTTTTGATCGTATTAGGCTTTTCCACACAGTGCTTTCTTTCTTTCTTTCTTTCTTTCTTTCTTTCTTTCTTTCTTTCTTTCTTTCTTTCTTTCTTTCTTTCTTTTCCTTCCTTCCTTCCTTCCTTCCTTCCTTCCTTCCTTCCTTCCTTCCTTTCTTTCTTTCCCTTTTTTTTTCTCCCTTGCAATTTTGGTTATTCTCCAGCTCAGGCTATGGAATTCTAAGTTCTGCAATGCTCCTGGTTTGGAAATTCTTATGTACCTGGGACCTGTTGTGACCTCCTAGTTTTTAAAGGACAAGTGCCTGATATGAGAATGCAGAACCTTGAAGTCAGATGAGTGGTCTTTAAAATGCACAGCAGTGTTGCTAAAATGACCCACAACCTCTAAGGTCAGGACATCCATCGTCCCTGCACCAATTCTAGCCTTTTCGTGCATGCAAAGAGGCCACAGGGAAGCAGGGGGATGCAGGCTTGGGATGTGAAGAGAGTAGCATGCTCCAGGCAGGTGACAGCCAGATGGGAAGAGGGAAAGCTTGTTTCGTGGGAGGCATGTGAGGAAGAGCAGTCACATTTGTCCCTGACAGTCCATTAGGGTTTTTATTGCTTTGTAAATTTGGGAAGTAGAGCCCAAGGTTACCTTGATTTGGGAACAGTAATAAATGCAACGGTGAAACCCTGATTACCACAATTTCATTACATCCATCAAAGAATAGAAGCAGGCTGGGAAATGAAGCAGCAGCTCATGGCTGAAATTCACTTGCAGCCTCTGTCACAGAACTTTCACCTCTAATAATTTCTCATATCTTCAAAATTCTGTTATCCTCATTAATTCAATGTCTTGTATTCTCTTAGATAATCAAGGTTTCACTGATTTAGCAGAATGTTAAATAGAACCCAGGGAAATTAACACAACAACAAAGAATAAGAGAGCCAAGAACGAACGCTTTCCAGCAACGTATGCTGCTTAAGCACGTAACACATAGACCACTCTGGACAGAGGGCGGGGCACAGAGCAGAAAAAGGAGCTTTTTATAAATTAGAAGAGATTTCATTCAAATCAAATGTCATGGCCCAATTTCTCCAAAGATGTCACATGGATTCACACACACACACACACACACACACACACACACACACACACACAGACACCACAATGGTACTATTAAACATAAAACATTTTTACCAAGTAATTCCCACCTTCCAAGTAGTAACTCAGTAGATAGCATTTGCTTTGTCCATTAATCATACTCAATACTCATGTAGTCTTCAAGAGGGTCTTTGTTGAGGAAAGGTGGCACTGAGCATCCACAGAGCTAATAGTAAAGTGCCCAAACAGGGACCCCAAGGAGACATAGAGGACAGGTACACAGCACATTGGTACAATTAGCACTAGTCAGTCATTCATGTTTGAAATGCTGATACATGGGGCAGTGTCACAAAGCATACAAGATGCCTTTCGGTGGGTGGCTTAGGCTGAACCCAAATTATGGTGTTTTGTCAGTCATTATTTTGACATGTCAAGAACTGTACCTTTAAAGCAAAAATCCCAAGCATAGGGTGATTAGCTTCTTGGACAAAACAGATAAAAATCCTTTTTAAAAAAATGTCCAGTTGGAAAGTATGCAAAGGTATTTGGGATTTCATTTTGCTTACACTTCAAGAAATATCTGTTTAATTGGGGCAACATGGAATACACAGATCCAAGTAACCATTTCCATTTAAAGTTAAAGATTCTGATCATTTCTTGTTGTAGACAGAAGATTGCAGAATAGGATATTTCCTTTAATTTGGGCCCTAGACGTAGGGAAATATCTGTTCCATCAATATCGATAATTGCTTGCCTTGAATAATTGAGAAGAAATCAATAGTTAATTAAATATCACTCCCCTCTTATTTTGCAAAGCTATTTTTCTTCCTCTTGGACTTGAATGTAAAGCAGCTGTTGAGCAGAGGTTTCTTTTTTCTGAGAAGCCAGTGATTAAGTTAAAATTCAATACCTTCCCTACATATAAATAATCTGCTACTTGATTTGGATGGTTGTGAGAAATTTAATAAATACACAAGGAACAGATGTAGTCTGGGATTAATCAGCTCATGGACTGGGGGCATATACCTTGGGTAATATATAAACAGGAAAAAATGGAACCTAGCATACATTTCATTATATTAGAATTCACAAAAAACATGTTACATTTGGGGTCTTGATGGTATCCAACCTATTAAAATTCAACAAGAACAGGATTTTACTGTGCATACAGTACCATCTAATGGCTGGAATCACATGCTAGAAATATATTTAAGTCTAACTGCAGTTCTTACCTGATGCTTATAACCTCACGCTCCATCTTCATGTCATTTAGTACCAAAATTCTGTTGGTTAATGGACAAACTAGATGGTTAAGTATCAATGAGCTCTTCTTCAGCATGTAAAACCTTGTACTAAACACCATGGAGACAAATAAAAACAAATACAAAGCATGGTCTCTGTTCTCATAGAATTCTAATTTACTTAAGGAGGCAAAATACATTCTAGAAGTGATCTAGTGTTGATTTTATTAAAACATCCTTATTAGTTTCAACCACCTCAGTCATTTGCTGGTGCCTAGCATCCTGCAATGGTTTGTGGTTATCACTCTAACTGCCATAAAGGAGTTCACAATTTGGTGGAAAATCAATGAACACAATCAGAGATATTCAGACAAGGTATGAAAAGACCCAAAAGTAAGTATTTGCAAAGTGTTAGGTGAACACAAATGATAGTGTCCATATTTTGGAGATTAGAAAAAATGATAGAAAAGGGGTTGTATTTGAACAAAGGTGCCCACAAGGCAGATACTGATCAAAGAACCCTCCAGATGGAGAGAATTGTGAGTTAAAACAAAGAGATGTAAAAGGGCCATCCAGGTTCTTAAGAAGTTATCATTGAACACTGATTCATCTCTATGATTTTGCAGTAAAAACTTTACTGATTGTCTGCTGGATTCCACCAACTATGGTTCCCAGAGGGAACAGAGAAGGAAAGAGGGGTATGTGAAGATATTTCCCTCTTCCTACTTAACGGCTTGTCTTAACAGTACTGCCCAGCAATGGGTCTTCATCTCAGTTTTCCCTTGCTAATCTTTATTAAGAACCAGCTCCCCACTGAGCCTTGGAGATTTCTGCACCATCCTGGTAGCATATCTCCAAGGGACTACTACAGGTGTAGACAAGCATCATCCCTTTCTTTAGAGATGTAGTTCTGAGGTATATGAAGTCTCTTATCCACACTATTAGTTTCTGGAAAGCCCGTCTTCTTTGTTGTAATTTCTCATCCCCTAAGTGATAGCTACTACCTGCATGAGCAGTTTCTGTCCAAGAGTTACTTTGGTGCCATGTTCTCATTTTTAGTCTTCCAATACTTCTTATCCCATTTCCTTTCATAATGTTTCTCTGTTGAAATACCTAGAATAGCTTGCTTTCTGACAGGAGCTTGACTAAGAGATACAACTTTTATCTCAGTGAATGATGAGTGGGCTATGTTTGGAAGGCTGGATGCCTATAGGAGAAAGGAGACTAGAATTCAGGCTGCGTTTGTTTTATATATACACTGCAGAGTTTTGGGAATGGGCAATGGGAAGCTGACAAAGATAAATGAGTCATCTGTAGTTTTGAAGGAAAAATAAAGATAAAGCTAGACAACGATAGACGGGTGAAAAGGAGACCAGACCCTCAACAGAATGGGCAGGCTGGGGCTAGTTTGGAGCATGGAGTGGAGAAGAAAGGGGACATCTGAAGGCAGTTTTTACAACAAGTTTGAGTGATTTTAAGGTCACATTTGAGTATGTGAATAAGTCACAAAGAAATTTATTTAAGAAAAGCACTAAGAAAGAAAGTTAGAAAAGACAATGAATTTTTTGGACTTATTGACTTTGAAGTGTCTGTAAATTCTTCTAGAATATTTTTTAATTAGTTGGGAAAACTACTTCAAGGTTCAGGGGGGTAGTTCATTATGGAGATGTAGCTGCAGAACACGGGTGGTAAAGGTCATTGTTGTCAAACACAAAGTACACAATCTCATGGTGGGAGTGCCAGAGTCTCAGCCATATGCAGAGAAAGCAACACCATGAAGAATAGTTAGAAGAAAACTGTCAATAAAATGCAGTGGTCACATAACTAGGAAAATAAACATAAAAATACTATCTTGTTATGGAAGAACATTTATGAATTAACATATTAAGTGGAAGAGTAGGAGAAGAAGGGCACTTTGAATTTGGCAGAGCAAATGTGTAACTAAGTCTGGACTGACTGAATCAGTCAAAAAGGGTTTGGGGATGATCATAAAAAGCACTGGGAAAATTGGAGGAAATAATAATTTATGGAAGTCCTTGACCATTAGTTAGTTGATAGGAGTAGGTCCCAGTATTTTGGAGATTATGACTCCCAGAGGATATTAGGCAGTGACTAGAATTATTTATTTATTTAGTTTTGAATGTCACAACTGGGTAGGTTTAGAATGCCATGGATGTGTAGAAGCCGTGGATGCTGCTCAGTATCCTACAATGGCTTGGACAGCTTCCTTTTCCACCAACAAGGAGTTATTCCTCAATTAATGTAAAGGTAAAATAATGATGTTCTGGGTCAGAATATAGTCAGTCATTTCAGTGAAAGTAAACAGCTCTCCTTGATGTACACTGGGAAAAAGAGCAGGAAGTAGGTTTGTCCATTCTAGATCAAAATAACATCAAGTTTTCAGATGCACAGCCATTGGAAATGAAAGAAACTGCAAGTAAGTAGGTCAAAAATACTAGTGTAGATTGCTCTAAGAGGACCCACAAGTATCCTTGTCATGTGATTTGTTCTTTACTCCCATTGAAGCAGTTATATGAGCACTCATGGCCACTTTGCACACCATCTAGACAGGATCTAGATGAGGAAACTCCTATCAGTTTAAGGTAGAGCTTGAATGGAAATCCTTGCAAATAGCGTGTTATATGGAAGGGAGGGGTCAGGAGAAACAGAGTGAACAGTATCAGTCAGCACAGTGGTTTGTATCCATAGCTATGGCTGACTCCAGGTCCAGGAGTTACAGAATCACTCCTTAGACAGTAATTTCACATTTCATCTCCCAACTAATGTGGTTTCCAGCCACACTGATGGGGCAGAGGCATCTGTTAATAGCTCTTTCTGAATTGCTCAAAATTTAGAGTTCTACTGACATAATGGAAGTCCAAATTCAAGTCACCTCACTCAAAAATAAAAGTAGAAATGCCAAAGATCTAGGCTCAGAGTGAAGAGCACATTAACATTTATAGTGTCGTTTCTGTCTTCTCAGGCAAAGGAGACTGCTATGGTTTCAAAGTTTGGTTCCTTCAAAGCTCACGTTGAAGTTCAGTTGACATTGTAACATTCTGAGGAAGTGGGAACCTTCAGAAGTATTGTCAGGAATGAACTAAAGCCCACGTAATGGGATAAATGGGCATTTTTATTCCTACCATTTAGTGCCTTCCAGCATTTTATAATAAAACACTAGAACTTTATGATAAAAAACAGAACTTTATCTCTTAAATAGCTATCATTATAAATTAATCTGTGATATTCTGTTTTGGTAACATGAAATGAACTAAAATGAAGTGTTGACTTTTAATCACAGCACTTTTTTTGCACTGAACTCTAGAATCCCTTTCATCACAAAGTCCTGAGCTGGCATGAGAAGGAACACCCCAGTACAACGTCCATGTGCTTTCTGTTTTATAATTCGTGAAGTTGTAGTTTAAAGAGATAACAGGAAAATTTCACCTAACATGTAACTTTCAGTTGTATCTCTATTTGGTGTTCTTCCATATGGATCAGCTTCAAACTGAATTTAGTTGGTGACGTTTATTTCAAGTTTGTCTAGACATTTTTTTTATTGTTACTAACTGTAAAGGGGTGTCTTAGCTCAATAATCAGGAGGCTTCGTATTTAAATCCTTTATGTAACCTTTGCCCCAGGATTGATGTGAATAATTATTTGATGTATACAATTCCTTTTGTTATGGCAAAATCTGACTCAGATACAAAAAAAAAAATAAAGGTAATAAAAAAAGCTGATACTCCTTTGGCAATAGCTTGAGCTTTTTTTTTTTTCCCAAGAGTTCCCTTTACTATATTTTCCTTTTACTGTGGTTAAAAATAATGTATGGCATGGCCAATATTATGCCACATGACCGGTTAACCTTCCGGTATGCCAGTATTCGAAATGCTTTCAAACAAGTGTGCCCAAGACAATCAGAAGACACTGGAAGGTAAGCTTGTATTGATATGAGACTGAAACAGAGTTGTGTGGCCAGCAGTTGAAGTGTGGAGTGTTGGTGGAAAGGCTGAAGGCAGCAGGGTATTAGGTTAGCACTGATCACAGAATTGGTAAGCAGGCCACAAAAGCAGATAAACAAGCTCTCAGGACTGCCATGATTTGTAAATCCACTCTGAATTTTACAGGGAGGCAGTAGGAGCACACACTACTTTCTCTGCTACTCCTGTTTTCCAGTACCTTGGCTGAGGAAAGCCAGAAGGATGTTACTAAATTATTCAGGGATTCAAGGTTTTGTCTTTTATTTTTGTGGGGAAGGTTTGGTGTGTGTGTGTGTGTGTGTGTGTGTGTGTGTGTGTGTGTGTGTGTGTTGGGGAGCATGTAGATGTGCATTGTGTGTGTATATATACATACATACATATATACATATATATATATATATATATATATATATCTGTGTGTAAGAGCATATGATGTGTCTGTGTGTACATATATGTGTGTATAAGTGCATGTGATATGTGTGTACAGGTATATGTGTATCAGTATGTGTATGTGTGTGTCTATGTAAGCATTTATGTGTATAAGTATGTGTGTGTTTATGTAAGCATTTATGTGTATAAGTATGTTATGTGTGTGTTTATGTGTGTAAGCATTTATGTGTGTAAATATGTGTATGTGTGTCTATGTAAGCATTTATGTGTAATTATGTAGAGTTCCTTGAACATTATAAACTGCAGCTCTTCCTAAGCAGCAAAATATTTGCAAAATATGACTTAGAAAATCTTGATTTCTTTCCCTTCTATTAGTCTTTTGGAACATGTCAAAAAGCAGACCTAGAAATTGCTCCCATATGTTGTTCAAAGAGGGCAGCAGCCAGGACTTAGTGTCATTCCTTGTCCTATTCATTTTTCCTTTAGAAACAGAAAGGGTCACTTATTCCCTTATGGTCACAATGATCTATTGCATTACCAAAGAGACGCTTTCCTTCTCTGTTTGTTTGGTTCAAAGCCATACATTTAGGCCGACCCTGTCCCTGAGCTGCTGCTATGCTTGGGCAATGCTGGGTCTGTATTTATAGACTTGAAAGTGTCTCTTTTTGGCTATGCCTCCTGTACTTCAAGGAATCGATGCAATGCGTTGCCATGACAGCTTTCCTTGATGGCTGTATTAATAAAGTGACCTCTACCTTCACCACCTGAACCGAGCCCAGGATCTCGGAGGGAAAGATGTTCCGAATTGTTCCCATCCTTTGCAAAGAAACGTCAAAGAGCGAATAACCTCCAGCAAACGGGGTAATAACAAAGGCATGCGCACTGCACTGAGGACTCATTCAGGCAGCAGGGAGCTGAAGAGCCATGATTATGACCCATTTACACAGCCTTTGTGGCTGTTTTACTAAATTGTGAGCAAGACGGAAAATAGATCATGCAGGTTAGATCCTGAGGTATGGGAGAAACTTTACAGAATGTAGTGGATTTTGGGGGCAAGTTCTAGGCCCACCAACTGTATTCCACATCCTTTACTCCTATGTGTCCATAACAGATGGTATATTATGGTAGGGAAATTGTGGAGCCATTAATCCTGGGGTCTGGTTTTGAATAGAAACTGGCTAATGACATCTGTCCATCTATCTTTTAACCAGATACTTTTTCTGGTTTTGAACATACAGTTGGTCAGACCACCACGCTTATATGTATGTATGTATGCATGTGGCTTTCAATTTGATGACTACTATAACATTAGGGAAAAATAACTTTTCTAAACTCCCTTGGGTTTTATTTTCATGATTTTTAGGTAGGAGTATGTGTGTGTGTGTTTGTGTTTACACATGTGTGCAGAAGCTGGAGGTGTTGTTACTTGGGTGTTGTTACTCAGGCATCATTCACCTTGGTTTTTTTGTTTTGTTTTGTTTTGTTTTGTTTTTCGAGACTGGGTTTCTCTGTTTTATTATTTTGGAGCCTGTCCTGGAACTCAATCTGTAGACCAGGCTGGCCTAGAACTCACAGAGCTCTGCCCGCTTCTTCCTTCGGTGTGCTAGGATTAAAGGTGTGTGCCACCAACGCCACCATTTTTTGGGGGGGGATGAGAGAGAGGATCTCTCACTTTCCTGGAACTTTCAAGTATGCACTGCTCGGAGATATGCTTGCCTCTGCCTCCCAAGCAGAGGATTAACAAGCATGTATCACCAGGCCTGTTTTTTTGTTTGTTTGTTTGTTTGTTTGTTGTTGTTGTTTGGCAGGGGGAATGGATTCTGGGGATGAAATTTAGGTCATCAGACTTGTAAAGCAAGTGCTTTGTTAACATATCTGTCTCCTCAGCCCTGTATGACTATTATTAAGAAGCCTATCACTGCAAAAGAAAATAATTAGGAATTTCTCCCTCACTGGATAAGTTATCTGAGGACTGCTAGACTTGTGTAATTCTGTGTGTTTTGATGATAGAGTTGATGACTACTTTCATCATGGTTTGTTTTGCTTGTCAGTCTAAGTTGGTGTCCCATGGGAACAAAACAGTGTTTGTCTCTCACATGTACTAAAAGCATAAGGTAGGGTGAGGAAAATTAAATGCTGAATTCAAGTCTCATCTCTGTGGTTAATGTGGTGGGTGAACTTGTGGAAATCACTTAACCTCTTGGTGCTCTCTTTCCTTGATTTTAAAGCAGAGGCAATAGTACCTGTCCGGTTTCCCCATCTCAAGTTGTTCGGAGGCTGGAGATGGATTATATAGAAATGTTCTACATAGGACAAAATAAAACCCAAGCAGGATTTGGTAGTGTTCTGTTCCCTCTTCAGACTCCCTAAGATGAAAAATTCAGAATGGATGAGCCAAGCACTAATCCATCAGGGTAATGAATTCCTTGCATCTCCAATCCAAAAACACCTGAAGTGAGGATAGCGAGTGCCCTCCCTCGAAGGCAGCATCTGCACGTGTTCTGTGGGCATGAATCTTGAGAGAGCCTGGAGTCAAAGCATGTGGTTGGTGAACATTTGTATTCAATTGCTGTGTACTCCACAGACTTGAAAGGTCACTTTGGAATGACAGTGCCCATTCTCTCAGAGGTGAAACTTATACTCATTTAATGTGTGCTCATCTGTATCAGTCACTATACAGAAATGTGGTCCTTCTCCAGAGGAGTAAGGTTGTGTGTGTGGGACGGGCAGGGGAGGGGAGAGTGGAGAACCGCCAGCCTGCTTCTCCCACTCCACAACTCACTTTGCCTCTTTAATGTTGAAGGTCAGAGAGAATCAGGCACAGGCTCAAATAGCAGACACAAATCTGGATATCATCATGTGGAAAGACCCCCTTATTGCTTGCTTTCAACCTGTGCTCCTGTCTGTTTCTGTCCCCTTTAGGAACATAGGTGGTACAAGCCTGGCCCTTATGTGACAGCATCCAGTCTGCTTGGTTTCAAAGTAACAAATTCAAGGAACAGGGCCAAAGGGCCTGTCAGGAACAGTGTGGAGGCTGTCAGCTCAGTGGTCAGGCATACCTCATCTTCTTAATCAGGGACAGCAGGTTCTGACCCCAGGGAGCAGCCATCAGATTGTTGTTCATCTATTATCAGAGCACTTGTTATGAGAGTGATGTTTTCCCTTGTTCAGCCAAGGAAAACGCTGCTTACAACATCATAAAATGGCCCATTTATTTTAAAGAAGACACATCTACAGGCTATAGTATCCTGGTAGGTGTGAAAGAGATGACAGGTAACTCCAATGTGGGAGGAAGAAGCCCCAGCTAAATACCTTAAAGGCTTTGGCTTTACAGCATGCAAAAGCCTCAACTGATGTTGAAAAAGAATTAATTCACTACAAATGCTACAAGCCTAAGGCTGGGCACCTTTCCCAAAGTGATCATTAATAGTGTATTGAAATCCTATTTAGGTCAACACCTTCAGACACAGATATAGGTAAGGTGCTCGTAAAGACAGTACTGAGAAACCACAGATTTTCTCCTTTGGTATCAGAAAAGACACTTTCCCCATTTAATGAAAAGGTGCAACCTCTACTCTTGACTCAAGGTGAAAGATGGCTGTTATGGGAGGCATATTCACACACAAGGGCAACACACATCCAGGAATAGATCATCCTTCCCAAGTGCAAGTCATTATGTCAGGAGAAAAGCAGATGCAGGCTGTTTATTCATGATGAGATGTTCATCCATGATCTGCTCCATAATTGTGGATCTGCACCTTCCATGTCTTATATAAGGAAAGCACTAGCAAAGAATTTGCAATAACTTATAACCAAATATGACCCACGTTTATCTCTGGTTGTTGAGAGTGGAATTGATTTTTATCAGTTTAAGTTCTATCTTTGTGCTATTTCATTCTTTCTAAATTGCCCAGAAGAAATATACAGTATTTTGAACTTATAGATGTGTATATATACATATATGTACATATATATATATATATATATATATGTGTGTGTGTGTGTGTGTGTGTGTGTGTGTGTGTGTGTGTGTGTGTGTGTGTATACACACGAGTGTGTGTGTTTCTACCTGTTTACATAGCCAAAAGAATTTATTGTATTTTTGAGAAAGGTATAGTATATTTTGCTGAAATGATAAAAGCAACTCATTTCAGAAATAAATGCTGCCATCACATTCTACAAAATTTAGAATTTGTGATATTAATATGTATACTTCTAGTAATTCAGCCAATAAATAAAAGACCCAGAGACTGATATTGAGGTTCAAGCTTCAGAAAAGCAAAGCAGCTGGTCACTAGCTCTTACTCTACCTCAGACTGAAATGTGATCCTGGCTCCACCAAACCTCAGACTGTAACCTCTCCTCAGTGTGGCTGTAGAATCCTGAGACTTCAATGTCTTCCTATCCTCAGTGTGCTAAGGAATGAATCCCTGATACTGACTACTGAAGACCCTGCTCCTATTATTTATACCCCTTTAGTGCTGGGATTAAAGTGTGTGATCCCAGGTGCTGAGATCATCTTTGTGTGATCTTTTTCTTTTTAGGACTGGATCAATCTTGTAGATATGAGTGGCCTTGGACTCGCAGAGATCCGTCTACCTCTTAAATCCTGTGTCCTAGGATTAAAGGTGTGTACCATCCCCTCCTAGCTTCTGGCTTCTGGGATTAAAGGTGTGCATCACCACTTCCTGATCTCTATAGCTTGATGCTGACTTTGCTTTCTGAATCCTCAAGAAAGCTTTAATAAACCATAAGTGATATATCACCACATTTAATGTCCCAAAATATATCATAAAGTGAATGAAGTCCTACATGATCCTATACTCATAACAAGTATCCCAGACACTGGATTCTTCATTTACCAAGAATCTCACAGTCCTTGCAAAGAAAGGAACCAGCAGAACTTCCTAAAACTAACAGCATCTGAAGACAGATGTCTGTTTTGGGGGTAACTAGTGAAGACAGAGCAAATGGTTAGATATCTTCTTGCTACCTGTTTCCTAGTCACTGGTTATATCACGATACAGAATTGTCTCGGGCACTAATTTGATGCTCAATAAATATTTATTAGGTAAATACATAAATTTTGTGCACTTTTCCCCTGCCTCTTTATGAATGGTGCATGCCTATCTATTTTTAGTAAGCAGATAGCACGTTAGCTAACTATTAGGACAGAGAAGCAAGGAAGTGGGCAGACACAGATTCCTGGATATGGAAAGATTAAAGGACAGAAGGCAAGAAATGGAAGGAAGTTTTCCTGGATGACAATGACTTCATTTTAGTCACCTGGAGTAAGAGCTAGGCATATTTGCTAAAGCAAGTGTGAGAAGGCAGTCACAGGGTGGTGTTTTGAAAGGTGGTATGTGAAAGATTGACAGCATGGGTGAAGCAAACCAGGAACACATGGGAAAATCACCTGGAAATGTCTGTCACTCCAGTGCAGGCTGGATACCATGATGTGTTAAAGGTTACCATGTAATTTTTTAAGGAGAAAGCATTAACAATAGGAAGAGAGGGATATGTATTAACTTCCTTTGAGGATCCAAAATATACTTGGGAAAGGGGGTGGAAGTGAGGAGAAAGAGAAAGGATGGCTAATGTTTGGAGATGAGGCACCAGTAGCATCCCTTTCACTTTCCATTAAGCAACACACATTAGTTTTTATTATGTTTATAGTGCTCAGAGCATTGTGAGTAATGTGATGGGGGAGTAAAGGGGTCTCTGAGGCCTTGAAGGAACTTGGTAACTTTTTTTGTTTGTTTTCCAATTGGGAAGGTGGCTAGCTAAATTTGGAGCACAGGCTGAAAGTCTGGATAGAGCTGCTTTATGTTAGGGTAGGAGAGAGGTGTGAACCTGTTATGGTGACATGGCAAGCACGAGCAAGAGTTTGTACTTAAACAGTGCAGGAATTATAAAAGATAATCTATATAAACCCATGCTGTGCTGAATACAAATGTGTAAGTTATTGTGTACCCTGAAAATGAGGCAGAGAACCTGCCATGTGCCTTGGATTCCAGCATTAAGAAACACAAGTGTCTAGGGCTGGAAATAGATAATTGTGTCATTAGTTCCTGTGTGGTGGTGGTGTGTTTTAAAGACAGAGTTTCATTGCCTTTGAGTATTTTATAAAGGTAAATTATAATTTAAGGTTCCTTTTTGTCAAGCTATAGCCAAATGTCCCCTTAGAGACTCAATTTTTCAGATGTATACTTGGCAAGGGAGTTCTAAATATGGTATAAGCCCTCTTAGGATTTCTAAACAGAAGGGATATTTAAGTATGAAAAATAACTACAGATATCACACAGTAGTAACTTTTCTTAATGATTTTTTTCTCTGGGAATCACTGTAAATTCACTCTTGTCTGCTGCGGCCTGGCTGTCACCATAACCAACTCCTGACAATGTCAAACTACGTCTTGAGAGGTGATTTTATAATGTCAGGATGAAACAAAGCCATTTCCTTGTTAATGCCAATGTCAAAGCAAAATGAATTGGTATCAATAAATTCAAGGTGAGGAAAACAGCATTATGGAATCAAGAGAATGTGTGGAATGATGACAGGACTCATTTAGGGATGCCTGACTCTGAGTGAAAATGATTGCTAATTTCAAAAAATGCATTTGCTACTGCACTGGAGCCCAAACATTTAATTTTTTCTAAAATACATTACTGAGGTTAAAGAAGGACAAAGAGGTGACAATTATGGATGAGTCCTAAGCAAATCTTTCCAGTAATGTTAGTGTTGATCTCAGCAGCTCATAGTGTCTTTTCACATCTACAATTCCAGAGACATTAAAAATTTGAAACATAAAGCCTAATATTTAATTGCTTATGATGGTGGCATCCAAAGATACAGGTTTAAATGTGGACTGTAGGGAGACACCCTAGCCCTGCCCAATAGTCCTGGGACAGGTACCAGGTGGACACGGGACTCGCCAATAAGGGCGTGGTGAAGGAAAGCCGGGGTGACGTAAGGGAGCTTCTTAAGGGGCTGCACGTGGGGACCCGGGCCCCTTTTGTTCTGGCCGCGCTTGCTGGGTTCTATAACCTAGCTCTGGCCTGTGCTTTGCCCTGGTGTCTTCTTGAATAAAGAGACTTTAATCATAAAGTGGACATCATTACTTTGGACTCTACATTTGGGATTAGTGATGCCTCCTCCTTTTCAAGCCATTTTGTATGGCTATTGTGAACAGGAAGAATCACTTAAGTTGTGATTATCTTAAATTGCTTTCTAACAGCCAGGCATCATTCTAAGTCCTACAAAAAGGGAGACCCTGAGAGCCATGGAAACAAGCAACTTCATGGAATGCAGACTTGGTATCTTCCAGTTCACTTGTATCATTATTAAATTCTAGTTTCCTTAATTTCTGATAAGCTCTTGCCAATTTGAAAACAGAAAAAAAATAAAAGAAAATCGCCATTCACTCCAATTCCTTCAGTGATACCCACCAAAGATTGTTCATTTTTCTTTAAGTGGGAGAAAACCTGACAAAAGTCCTCACCTAAGAAAAAAGTTTCACGGGATGCTAAACAAGCTGGTGAGTCATGCTGAAACCTCCTCACTTCATGCAACAGAACTTTTACAAAAACTGAACTTCAAACAGGAGGTTGAAGAATCTGCAGAATCCTGTCCTGATAGCTAAAGGAGCTATTTCCCAGCTGGTTAAGCAAAGGGTGTGTGAAGTATGACCCAAGAGGGACAAGGCATCTCTAAAGGATGCAGAGTGACATTTGAAAGCTCTTCCTAAGCAGAGGAAAGTTGTGGGGTCCAGGAGGTGGGGGAGATATTTCAATGAGTAAAACGTGACTGGCAAGAAGCATGTGAAAGCTGTGCCTTCGGGGACATCGGATTCAGACATGGAAAGAGCAAGATCATGGATTGGTTTGGATGCAATTGGGAGGCTGTGTGCATTATTTAAAGCACAGAGAAAAGTTGTTGGAGTTTCTGTCTAAAGCAGATGAAGCCTTACCAAGGTTAGGTTAAGCACAAATGAACAAAATTTAGGTGGAGTCGGGGAAGAGCCATCACAGGACATGTTTAAAATACCTTGTTCTATACATTTTTGCTTTCTTTCACACTTATTTTTCTTATGTTTTGAATTTAGTCCTCTAATAAAACTAATGAGAGTTTCCTAAAACGTAAACTGCATGAAGATAAGGAATCTACTTGTTTTGGTTTTCGGTATGCAATGCCCAGAACAGCACTTTGTAACAGACTGTGCTCAATGAATATCTGAGTATTTTTGAGTGAATGAATAAATGAAATATATAGAAAAAAATCACATATTCCATATCCATCACTTCCTTTTTGCTTCTAAAATAGCTTCCCAACTGTGTCTGTTCTTTCGCCCCTAAATTAAATTGCACAGAATCGTTACAGCCAGATTGCGTTTCTCCAGAAAGTGTTTTCACAGTACTCTCCACTCATTCTCTCACTTGCAACCTTCAGTGGCTCCCCACTGCTAATTGGATAACAGTGTAGCCAGGGTCCCTCAGGATGTGATTAGAATCTTTCTATAACCTGCTTTGGTTCTATGAAACAGACTTTCTTCTGCTAGCAAACACACATCTACACAGGCTCACACTGGTGTTCATGTAATTAAAATGAAAGTGCCAGATAATTTACATATTTCATCATCCTGAATATTCCAGTAACCTGTCAGAATGGACATTATTAGTATCAGTATTATTTCCACTTCATGCCAACTTATGTATCTTAACCAAGGATCCTGGTGGTAGAACAGAAGGTATAAGACTAGGAGTGACATCTCTTTGACTCTGAAGCACCGTCCATGCTACTCTCCTGACCCTTTAGTATCCCCAGCCCACAGTGACTCTGTGACTATGCTATGGGTGTGTCCTTTTCTAAACTCTTCACCCATTCTTCAATGTCCACTTTCTAGACAAGTCCCAACAAAAAGACTTCCCTGATTGTCTGGCTCCAATGATATCATGCCACCTTTGAAGCCACATAGGAGGTGGTCTACACAGTGAGACAGACATAGGTGTGAGTAAAGACAGAGTTTAAACAGCCTTAATGTAAACTTTGGTACCACCAAACAAGAGTTGATTGTGTATGTCATTCAACCAATCATCATTTAATTAATAAAATGGTCAGTTTCATACCTGATGTTTACCCCAAAGACTGATATGTAAATTAAATGAGTTAATATGTATAATTAAAACAATTCCAGACATACAGACAGTAGGTAAATAAGTACCATGTATTAATGGGTTCTACTAAGCTATGACAAATGTTCCTTCTCCATGTGCATTTCTTGTCTTCTTGACCACAGTGGAAGCTATCAGAAGTAGGCCATTGCTTTGCAAGTTTCATTGTCTACACTGACCAGGTGCTTGTCACCAGAGAGACAATTGCTGTCATTTTTCAGTGAAGGTAGTAGATAGCTTTTATTTTTATATCCCCAGGCATTTCTTTAATCTTTGAATTTTAAGCATCCATGTTTTTGTCTAGTACATAGTAGGAAATTCTCAGTAACCTTTTGCTTTTCAAATCACGGTTTGTCAGATAACTGCTACATTTCCAGAGCTATGGAGGGAAGAAATCATTTCTGAAACATAATTGAAAGTAATCCGAGTTTTCATCCCTGCTTTCAAGTGGTGGTTTCGGGTAAGTCCCTCCCCTTAGTGGCATTCTATAAATTTTGCTTCTACTTCTTGACTTGTGGGAAGAAGGAGAGTAGCCTGGAGTGAGGTGTAAAGAAAACAGAGAATGACTGGGACAATGAGTTTGGTCCGAATGACAGGGAATTGCCCACATGAACCTGCCCAGAATGTGGTGCCTGTCTTACTTGGGGGGTGTCCCTGCTCTGCTTGTCAGTAGATAGGGATCATGTTTACGTGTTTACAGACTTTAAGGTCTTATATTGAACAGTATCTTGGATTCAGCTCTTATGTAGGCTACTCTGTTCAAGGGATTAAAACCATGATTGACGGTCCCATGATTCCCATGGACAGGCACAGGGGAAAGAGAGGCAAACTCTGGATTATTTTGGCAGTAGAGTCAAAGCCTGTTCTGCACAGCACCAGACACTTTTCTTGCCGCTGGATGTACTGTTTCATAATTAGAGATCCCACTCAGGTTGGCTGATATGATTTTATTTTCTACGGTTCTGGTTGTGTCTGCACAGGTCCAATGAGTGGAGGCCTTTTTGTTAATCTAAAATCCTCTGCTGCCAGTCATTCCACACTCCCAGGGTGTCTGCCACAATAGCTATGTCTGACTATTTCTATGGATCCAAGTCACACCTTTCCTAACAGTGGTATCTTTTACACCAGGAGCTCCTAACTTGTCAAAGTTTTTGAAAACTTGCATTCTGTTTAGTATCTGGTTCTGTTGTAAACCAAGGTTTAATCAGGCTAATAAGGCTGCAGGTTATAATTCTTTATGCTTGTCAAGTCTACCTACAAAGGTAAATGCTTTAGACAAGAATCTAAGCTATGGCTGGCTTGGGTGGATAGTTTATTCACTTGCAAAGAGAGAAAAGATTCACATGAGCCTTAAAACTGCTAGACTAGATAAAAACATGGCTCACCTATTTTTCAAAGACAGAGGCTCTTGTGAAACTTTTTTTCTTGGGATTGGGACATTCCCTTATGGAGAGAAGGGAAAGGGCTCATGAAACTCCCAAGTTTTTCCTGAACACAAGCAAAGCTTATGTTTCTACTTGTGTTAAAAGGGGAGAAAGAAAAACACATCTCAAAAAGTACTGAGCTTAAAGTAAGGCTACCATGTAAACAAATATGGTAGCTTCACTCATTTTGTTGCTCATTTTGGTTAGTGAAAAACATGTTTTAGAAGTCCCATGCTTTACAACAGTGCAGAGGCCACCTTAAATGCCCTCCCCTGATAATGAGATTGATGACTGACTTATATACCATCCTAGAGCCTTCATCCAGCAGCTGATGGAAGTAGAAGCAGACACCCACAGCTAAAACCTGAACTGAACTGAAACTCAGTTGTAGAGAAGGAGGGGTGATGAGCAAAGGGGTCAAGACCACGCTGGTGAAACCCACAGAAACAGCTGACCTGAACAAGAGGGAGCTCTTGGCCCCCAGACTGATCACTGGGAAACCAGCATGGAACTGATCTAGATCTCATTAATGTGGTGCCAGTTAGGAGGCTTTGGATATATATGGGGCCTCTTGTAGTAGATCAGTACTTATCCCTAGCGTAGGAATGGACTTTGGGATCCCATTACACATAGAGGGATACTCCTTCAGCCTAGACGCATGGGGGAGAGCCTAGGCCCTATCCCAAAGGATATGACAGACTCTGAAGATCCTCCCATGGAAGGCCTCACTCTTCCTGGGGAGCAGAAATGGTATTGGGTAGTTAGGGTGTTAGTGGGGGGCAGGGGAGGAGGGGAGGTAGAGGGAACGGGAATTGACATGTAAATAATCTTGTTTCTAATTTAAATAAAAAAGTTAAAAAAAGAAGTCCCATGATTTAAAGTCTAACATGGTGTTTCTCAACCTGTGAATCGCATCCCCTTTGTGGGGCTGTTAGAATGGATCTCCTAAAACCATCAGAAAACAGATATGTTTACATTATGATTCATAACAGTATTGCAGTTATGAAGTAGCAATGAAGATAGCTTTATGGTTGAGGGTCACCACAACATGAAGAACTGTATTAAAGGGTCACAGCATCAGGAAGGTTGAGAACCACTGATATAACAAGAAAGTTTGAATTGTTATAACTACTTAAATCTTCCAAACTTGCCTCAAACATTCATTTCATTCCTTCTGTATTATATGTATTATTGATTTTTAGTCACTGATGATATAAATGACGAATAAGGACACCAACTTGATAAACATGTGACACTGATTCACAACATTATCACCAGGACCCTTGCCTGACATGGACCAGGTAGTAAAGAATTTGAAAATCAAGTCTTGTAAAACACAAATATATTTTTGACAGATTTCTGCTGGGAACCCTTGGAATTTGTTAGCTGTAACGCTTACACAGCTAAAACACTGTAATTAATATTATGGTTATTCACTTGCTATTTTAAATTCATCATCTTGTTTGGAGGAGCAAGCAGGAAAAAAAAACAAAGGAATCATAAACTGACATTGTATCTTGTTCTTTCTAGAACTCCATAACTCACACAACAAAACTTTATGACAAAGAATTCAGTCAGTAAAGAAGAATCATGCCCAAATTTCAAGATAAATGAATTTTTATGGCCAAGTGATAAAGCATATAATATGGATTTGGCGTACAATGCTAACATCAATAGAGCCTAAACTACATTGCCAAGAGCAACAAAGTGAGAATAATGGGAAAAGATTGAATGACCATATTGAAAAAAAAAAAAGGTTTTCAGAGATTTCCAACCCTTTTCATTTTGTTTCTTGAGAAGCCCATAATGAATTCATATTGATGTAGGTGGCTTGACTAATGACATCAAAATGCATGATCAATACATGCTAACTAGGCTAAGAATTTAGCGCAGAACATTCTTAATTGGAAACTAGTCCAGCACATTGAAAACCTGAGCTGGCAAGGGGCAAGGAGAAGGGAGAAGTCTAATTTCCTGGTTGCTTTAATGATGGATTTGCTAGTTGGAGGTAGCCTGGTGCAGTTTTTCTATTACCCATGATTTAAGAAAATTAAGAATGATGGTGAGTCATGCAGACCAAGAGTCTCATTCCAGATCACAAGCTCACTAGCTTTGGATCTTTAGATGATAATTGACTGTTTTGAGTTTTGACCCCCAGGTTGTGAAATGGGTACAGCAGGTTATTACCTAGTGTGATACCTTTGGGGATGAAAACAGATACCTATCTATAAAAAGATTGCCCACAGATGGCAATTATTTTGATTATAGAGAGGTTTAAAAGAGATGGAATTGACTATGATGCATCTAGCAAGTAACACATTTTAGTTCTTTTATTTAGACGAGATATTTAAAAATCATTTCTTTATATAGTACTTCCTAGGTTTAGTGATGAAAAGGAATCATGTTGATATATCCTTACAAGCAGCACAGTTCTGTCAAACAGTAAAAAAGAATGTGAAAGCTGCCATTTGTTTTTTGAGCACTTGTTCTGTAGTAAACTTTATCCTAAGCACTTTTCATGCTTTGACTTGGTTAACTCTGTTCATCTTATAAGGTAGGTGCCTTCATCCTGAGGAAGGCATCTGAGTTATCCAGTCTCACATAGGTAATGGATGGCAATGGTTTGGAACAAGCTGCTCTGTGGGCATGACACTAGGCTCTTTTATCTCACTGACCATCATACTGGACAAAATGAGCCTTCACTACTTGTGTTCCCGTTTCTCTCTGCACTAAGTAGAATCAGGTAGGAACTGTCAGGACAAGATATGTACATGGCAGGGTCAATACAAAGAAGCAAAGGCATATCTTGGTCCTAACCTATCTACAAATTTAGATTAGAACCAAGTGCAAAGGCAGGCACAAGACTCCAGCAGTTCCTGGCTTCATCTACTTTCATTATCTGCTTCACCCTGAGCACAGCACAAGTCACTCATACCTCTCACCTAGACAACTGTGATCTCACTTCCTCTTATCTGGCCTCCCCATTGCCACATGAAATCCGTTGTCCATGCTGCGATAATACTGAGAGTTACTCTTTTTGAAATGAAAATGCCCATAACATGCTACTCTCCTGCTGGGCCCATTGGGCTCAGAAAAAAATCCACACCTCTTATTTATCCTGGCTTCCCAGACAGTGACTGGTGGATACCTATCTCCCTCCCTCTCATCTCCACCTCCCTTTCACCACTCTTCACCTATCTTTTCTGCCTTCTATTTTATGAGAGGACTTCAGGCTTCAACAGGCGGTGAATGAATACTCTATCTGGAATACACATCTTCCAGAACATTCTAGTCTGTCTCTTTATAACTCTTTTGGTCTCTCAGTTGAAGTAATATCCTTTAGAAAAGCCTTTGGTGAGGACACTGACTTATTCCTCATCCCCTGTCAACGTCATATGAGCAGAGATGAGATTGTGTCTCCAGGAGCTCACGGTCTGTGTCTGTCCTTCTCACCATGCTAACCCTGGTATTTGGAACAGCACTGACACAGGTCATGCTGCATACATACTTACTGAACAAACTGAAGGTTGTCCAATGCAGCACACATCCTTTAAGGGCCTAAAATAGCACAGAGCTAATGAGGCTTTTTTGATGGGTTTTAATTGCACTTCCACTGTATACTAAACTAGACTAGCTAAACTCTTCTGTCCTTCTGGCTTTAAGACCTGATAGTAACTGTATGACACAATTACCACTGGGTCACAGGGCTTCTGGGAGTTAAACCTCACAGGATGTGTCACAACAGTGTTGCTGTGTGCAGTCTTGCTCCAGGGGAATATTATGTACTTGGCAATCCATCAGAAAATTCTCCTCAGCGAAGGGATCATTCCTTGTTGACAGATGGACAGTTTTCAGTATTCATTTCCACAGCTGGGCTACCTCCTAATTTCTAGTTTGGCATTGAGTTTGGACTAAATGGTGTTGTGCTGGGGGATGGGGGATAGATGCTATCAAATAATCACAGCTATTCTAACCACAGGGCATGAGTCTTTTCTCTTAGGCCACACAGCTAAGATGCCAGTATTATAAATATTTGTAAGAAGTCAATATTATACCACTAGGAATGGAGGAAATCATTTCACAGTCCAAAAAAGAAACTGCTGGAATTATTTGTGTCCATCTAATTGCCAAGCTTATTCCTAAATGCAAAATTGGTCCTGCCTGATGAAATATTATCTGTTGGAAAGAGGGTGTGAAGTCAGTTTGCCTTTCCTGAGATGAGAGCAGAGTAGCCATGTCATGGTAAACAGAGCCACCAATAACCCAAGCAAGCTAGGGAACTAAGAGTGAGGTACTAGGACCAAGAATGACTCAGTGCCTAAGTACCAGACCACTCCTTCAGTCATGAAGCTTGGGATAAGAACCAAAAGTGGCCATCTGTGACCTTGCAACTACTTGTACTGGAAGCAGCCTCTGCCCCAACCTGCCCCCACCTGCCTGCATGCTCTTTGCACTGAGTATTGTTTTTAAAGGGTTTTGTCTCTTGGCCTAGGAAAATGTTTTCTGTTCTCAGTGTTCTAAAGAATTAGGAAGGAACAGGGTAAAGTCAGTGCAGAGGTGAGTGTGGGTATGGGTGAGGATGTGGGTGGTTGTTAGGGAGTCACACTTGGACTTCTCAGCACTGACTTCATTTTGTATTTCCCAAGTGTCCATCTGGGTAGTTGGGGGTGAGGCAGGTGTCTGATTTGTGATTTTTTCCTACCCCCAGGAGAAAATCCATAAGTAAATCATTTACTCTGCAAGTAGTACCCAGCTCTTCAGCTCTGTCTTAAAAGGCCACCTTCCCAACCCCTGTCCTAGAACAGCTCCTCTGTGACATGTTGGTGGCTGTAGCCTCTATTCCCGTGATGTTTTAACACCCACTTCCCTGGGAGAGTCACTGCATAATGGATTTTGTCAGGAGCAATTGCTGGGGATGTTGCTAAACCCCTCCCTCCACCTGTACAGAATCATTAATCTTGACTGTGACTAATTCCTAACCATTTGACTGAATAGAAATGACCTCAAGCTGAAAATACGGGTTTCTGTTTTCCTCTTGGCAACTTATTTTCTACCCTGCTCTGCTCTAACTCCAGCTCCCACTCTCTTGTTTTGAGGCTGACATCTCTGTTCAGCAGCAAGGGTATTTTGAAAGCCTGTCGGACAACTATGGACTCAGAACAGGAGACCTTCATAAAAGTGTATGTTCTATTTTGAGGCTGAATGAATAGCATAACCTGAAGCGAGTGGCCTCTGTGTTAGGAAAGCAAAACACAACACAACAGAACCTGGGTTTTTACAAAGGATATGTGAATAAAAGCCGTACTAAAGTAAAAGACTCAAATCAAATTAAATGCATCTGTAGCTCTCTTTGAACAATATGCTTATGTCTTTGAAAAGTTGCAAAGGAAGACAAAGCAAAGAAATGTAACTTTGTCTCCTTTGATATGCTCCAGCAACAAGAGGTAGCAGCAACATGTATACAAAAATCCAGTAATGACATTTCTCGGATGTAGAAGAAAATAATGAAAAGAGAATAGGCATTATGCATTGGGAAGGACTTAAAAGAGCTTCTACCCAATTTCCTGTGTCGTTTTGATCCCTTCTAAGATGACAGACAATAGGACAAAATTAGGCAAAAATTAAATCCTATTCCTTACTAGAGAATAATGTTTCTAGCTTGAAAATAAAGTTTAAGATTCCACATACAAAGACCACAGAAATTGGAATGATGAATCAGGTCTGACACTTTTATTTTGGCATGCAACAGTGTTATGCAATGAACCATCCTATGAAAAACAGTAACTATGGAAATATGGCAATGATAATTAATGGTAAGACATGATATATTTCTTTCCTTCCCCCACCACAATTCCCCTGAGTTTTTCAGCTTCTAAAAGACCACCAGGTCATTTTTTCTCCCAATAATTGCTTCATGAAGATTGCTAATATGTGAATTAACTGAATTTACAGGACTTTCAAAAGGAAGCAATGGACACTGCTCATTTCTGTCCATATCGCAAATGATACCTATTTTTTAGTCTTAAACCAGATGGTCAATGAAGGCAGTGACCTCAATAATAGCCAACATAATTACCTACTTTATTTTCACTGAAATTGAAACTTCATTGAAAATAATTTTGTCTCTCAGTTTATTTATGGTGAAAAGTGCTTTTTACCTTTTGAACTTCAAGACTACTGGGCTGAATACAATGGCTAGAAATCTCCTTTAATCACCTCTAACAGCTCCCGAGTAGGCTGAAGTTAAATTTAAAATGATATAAAGTTCTTCAGCTCCCCCTAGACTGGCAGTCCCTAATTTTAGAAGATTGCCAGTGTAGTGATTTAACAGGGGAGCCTATGTGTCATCCTCATTAACCTGAATACTATATTGAAAGTAAGGGGATTCTGAAACACCTCTTTATTGTTCTATGTGCCTCACTCATTGACAGTAACATATGGTGAATTAAGACTCCCAAACTTGTAGATGAGAATATGCTGCAGTTGTGTATATCTGCACTTGGGATATTTGAGCAAATGTTATCTATGGTTAATGGGATAAAACATTCCACACCAAGAATGCAGCCTTTTCAGTAGCTAAGGATTCTCTGATACAAAATAAAAAGAAATGTTTGGAGAGAAATTTCTTCACAGTATTTGTAATACACAACTGGCTGGAAATTAATGTTCTGCTTTTTGAGATACTATGGCAAAGTATGAGATTCATAATTTTCTAATATTTTAAGAGGTGAACATATCCTTACACATAAGTTCCAATGTAAGTAATTTATTCTGGCAGCTTATGTAAGATTCAAGCTGTAATCATTTTAAAAGAATGTTGTGATTTTCTTGCTACTTAGGAGAGGGAAAATTAATAGCACTTTCTAGATCACTCAAAACAAGGAAACAAATTCAAGACAAATCTATTTTTATCGATTATTACATGAGCACCCAAGATATGTATGTATTTTATAGTTGATCATGATATTAAAAAATGTTCCCAGATTCTGTATGTACTGAGATCAATGGAGCATCAAGTGTTAAGAATGTCAGGCATATACTCATACAGGTATATGTAGCAATTCTATACAAGAATCATGTATTAATTTTTACAATGATTTTTAAGGTACAATCCTAAGTGTGGAATTCCACACACTTAACACTTACTATTACAGAATAATCATGTAGAGACACATTTTATAGTGGACCTCTTAGAGCCAATAGTTCATTAAAACATGAATGAACATGAATGATATCCAAGCTGGGGTCTGATGTCTTGTATGATGTGAAGTCAGCAACAGTGTACATTGCACAGCCAAAACATGTCATTTGCAGACTGACATGAACCCTAATGGAGTCACTAACTCTGGGTTTAGAGGGGTCCTTCTAGCTTCAACTCTCATTGAGGATGATAGATAGATTAGAGATGCTGTATAGTATTCAAAGGATATTCTCAATTTCAGCCAGTATTCCCAGTAAACAAACTGACTGAACCCTTTGCTGTGTCCACTTTCTTTTCTTGAAAACAATGAAGTTTGACTCATTTGTCTGAGCAAGAATGATCCCTATATATTCAGAATCCCCACAATTAGATACGTAGAACAAGACTGGCATTCCAAGTGTCCAAGTTCCGTTCTTCATTCCAAAGTTTCATATTGTATCAGGGAGAGAGAAACCTGATTAGTATTTAAGGAGTTTTAATTTTGTTAAGCTAAGTAGTGTTCAGGCATGTAACCCATGGCTTTTCCAACTAGCCCATGGAGTGTGTCAGAAACTCCTATGGGTCACTCTGTCGCCTTAGTCTTTAATCTGAAGCAGAACCACTGACCCAAATTAAAGTCACGCCTAGTTGCAGGATGCCTTCCACTGTCCCATTTCATAGCCCTGTATCTCATTAGTCCTCCACCTCACATGAAGATCAAAAGACCTGTCTCCCATCAGAATGAGTCATCGTATCTTAGTCCGAGGAAACTCCTATCCCTTCTCAAAGTGGGCACATCTTTCTAAACCTGACTGAGGGCTAGTCCATGTTTACACAGATCCAGTTTTCAGGATTTGTAGCCAGCATATCAAACCACCTCTACTTTTCTTCACACACCCTTCTAGAATGGATGACAAGCATAGGACACAGAGCTGAGACAGTGTGTCTGTGACCAGCCGCTAACGATTCGATGATGAAGAGAATTCTTGCCTTTCCTTGTCTCCAGGGCAACAGAGGGAGCCTGGCCATGTAAGATGGACATGGCACTGTGGAAGCTGCTTCTACAATAAAGGCTCTCCCACATATTGCTCCTGCCATGCTATTCAGGGCTGTCACCTCATTTCACAGAAATGGCTGCAGTGCAACACCAGTTAATTTCCATGTCACCACAGAGCTGCATCCTAGAGTCACTTTGCAGCTGCCCTAGCTGTCTGAGAATATTGGACCCTCAAAGTGAATCAGGAATTTATTACTTTCCACAAGCTCTACCTCAGCTGTTGACAAAGAACAAACCCATTGTTTTGGGAGAGAAGGGAATTTTTCTGTTCAGCATCGAGTATTCACACTAGGTGTAAGGCAACTGACAATGCCTTCCTTCTAAAGGAGTGTCTGATGATCAGCTATCTTCCTCCTCTCCCCCACAGAGCTTACCATAGTCGCCATAGCACAGTCCTCTGTACACAGGACTTGAAGGATGAATGTAATTGGTGTGGAATAGAAAGGGAGAGAACTGATTTCTGAGCTTATTCTTTGCTCTTGATGTCTCATGACTTTGTACAAGTTTTATACATTGTCAAGCCTTAGTGGTTTTTTCATCTAAAATACTGAACATAATATTCTATTTTAGGGACATAGTGAAAATGAAATACGATGATAAAAATGTCTGCCATGATGATAGTAATAGATCAGGTATCATTATTCCTTACACCTAAATCTGTGATTAAATATATGTAACTACTTATATATGCTCTTTTCTTTTTCCTTTGGGGTTCTGATTTCTGATGGTCACTGTTGAAGGGTCTGCCAAATGGGCTACTGTTTAATGTTGATTTATTTGAATTTTTCATTGATGTGAATAATTGGTCAGAAAATTCACGTGATTTTTCATGAGAAAACGTGTGGGGCTTGAACTGACATATCCTCAATGATGTGATACTTCCTTGTTTTAACAGCTAGGCCTACATGAAACTGTTGGCTGCTTCTCAGTAGTATACATCATTTCAGTATCTTTTCTTTGTACACACCCGAGCATTTTCTGTGTGTCCTGGGTGTGCAAGTGCACAATGCATTAGTTGATGTGTAGTCAGTTCACTGCACATAAGACAGCATATAAACATTTGTTGTTACTGGCAGAATATAAAGTGATGAGAAAGAAAGACACACACATATACTGGGAAAAGAAAGGAGATGGAGGGAGAGAGGGAGGCCATAGGAAAGTAAGGAGAGAGGGAGAAAGAGAGAGAGCCTTATGGTACTCCTTGTCATTAATACTTGTTTTAAACCAGAGAGTTCTTTCCCTCTTATGTGGTGCTTCTCATGTTCATGGACACTAATATGAATGAACACTAAAAGTTGTTTATACCTCACTGAAAGCAAACCAATGGTATAGCTGGACTGTGGCCAGAACATTGTTTTTTCTTGTTCCTGTCTCACCAGTGAGTGTAACTCCTGTATTAAATTTTCTTAGTATATGAGGCAAAGAGTCAGATCTGTATCTTGGCTTTACAATGTCCCTATCACCTACTAGTTTGAACAAAATAATCTCTCTAAACTTCATATTTCTCATCTATAAAAATGTGCTAGGGTATCCTTTAAGAGTTATTTGAAGAATAAATGAAATATATGTGACATGCCCAAGCCAACTAAGGGCCCATGAAACAGTTGTTACAGGAATACTTTTAGTGTAATTTAATTTATAAGATGTTTATAGCATGAGTGTTTTTTTTTTAAGAGTAACAGTTTCCTGCATGGCATATTTCTTTGCTATTTATTAGAGTCATAGTGGTTTGAAAAGAACAGACACGGTCAGCAGGAAAATCTTAAGTACACTGAAGGGGAAAAGAGGACTTTTCTGTACTGACTTCTCCCTGGGGGAGCTTTGGTCATGATCTCTGCTGATGTTTTCAAATACACTCTTCAGTGAATAATGATATTCTGTGGCTGGAAACTAGGACCATGCTGAGGGACAGAAAAGATCCCCAGTGAACTCCTGTCTTCTCATGAAAGCAAACATGTTTGTAGTGTCCTTTTGACTGTCGGTTTCTGGCTGAAATTTTAGACAGAAATCCATGCTCTAAAGGAACATTATTTTTTTTATACTGGTGTTAAATTTGGAGCTAAGACCAGGTGGTGCCTGTCTTCCTGATCACAGGGAAACAACAGACTACTTTTAACTTCCATTACATTAACAAACACAGTTGACTGTGGTGTTTCACAAAATAAAATTTGAATCTAAAATGAGACACAGATGCAAACTCTTTCTTTCACTGTGTAGATGGTTGAAGCTAACTGTTGTTTTAGGATATGCAATTACATATAGAGAAATGAGTCATATGAGTGGAAGCTTCACTCTCTCACTTCAAGGAGCCAGCAGAAGAACTCACCAATCCAGAGTGGGGCTCAGTGTTCAAGTATTCAGTAGAACTTCCTTAAACTTCCTGGGGACAGAATTGCAGATCAGTGATGCCTGCTACCTTATGAGGGAAGGAAAATCAATGAGGTCCTTATATCTATGACACTTCCAGGTTAAGGAAGTCCTGCCGAGGACACTGTCTATGAGCAGCAACCTCCTACAGTCCCACAATCGACACTTACATTTGACTGTCTTGAAAATCTGGTTTAAATGCAAACACTTATGATTAGTATTTGCATTTACAGGGCTAACAGGGCTCACTGACAATTGCAGATCCTTTCTAGCTCTCTGTTAAGCTTATCTACTGGCACCTACTTACAAAGATATTACTGATAATGTTTATTTTTGGAGTTGATTACATAACAAAAATTAGCCAGGCAGTGATGGCATATACTTGTAATCTCAGCATTCAAGAGGCAGGAGGAGGAGGATTTCTATTGAGTTTTAGGCCAGCCTGATGGAGGATGTCCTTGTATATGCTGTGAATATATGTTTCTCTTATTGGTTGATGAATAAAACTGTTTCAGCCAATGAACAGGCAGAATGTAGCCAGGCAGTATAGGTGGGGCTACCAGACTAGGAGAATTCTAGGAAGAGGAACACAGAGAGTGAGTCACCAAGCAGACCAATAAGCAGCCCGAGTCATAGGTCAAACAGTTTATAATTAATATAAGTCTCTGTGTGTTTATTTGGGAGTGACAGTTTCAGACCCCAGTGGGATAGAAATTTCCATTTACACCAGCCTGGTCTACAGAGTAAGTTCCAGGACAGTTAAGGCTACATGGAGAAACCCTATCTTGAAAAACCAAAATAACACAAAATCAACCAACAAACAAAACATATCAGGAATTGTTCTCAGTAGTGTCTAGGCACTTAATATAAGTTTGATAACAGTGCTGTGAGGTATAATTACCATTTTTGAGAAGCGAATTCTTAGGATGGATAAGTCATAATTTTTTGCTACTGTATACATTAAAAAGGGGAATAGAGAGAGAAGAAGGAGAAGGAAAAGAAGAGGTGGGATGGGCAGGATTCCAACAACTATGTGAGAAAGCTGTACAGCTGGAGTAGACCTAGAATAGTGCCTAGTTTCCCTGTATAAGTCAACTATGATACCCTGTGCACTAGAGGTAGAGAATTTGTGCTTCATCCTATGGCTTCATGTGTGTTATTCCAATCTCTTCAAGTTTAAGAATCTCTTTGAGAGAGATCTGTTTTAAATTGGGTTTTTTTCTTTTATAGTAATTATGGTAATGCAAAGATCAAAGGGTCAACAAAAATTGTCTCTGGCATGTCCCTCCTACTTTGCTCTTACAGAGTGGTGCACTTAATATTGCTTCTCTCTCCTTTGATGATTCCTCACTCAACATGTATTTTCAGTGACTAGTACATTTATTCTGTTGTGATTCAAGTGAGAATGCCTCCCACAGACGCATATGTTTGAATACTTAGACCCCAGTCAATAGAACTATTTGGGAAGAATAAAGAGGTGTGGCCTTGTTGAAGGAAGTCTGTAACTAGGCATGGACTTTAAGGTTCCAAAAGTCTCACTCCATCTTGCTCCAGTGCTATGCCTGCCTGTCTTCTACCATGCTCCTCTCCACGATGGTCATGAACAGTAACCCTCTGAAACCATAAGCCCCAAATAAATTGCTTCCTTTTGCAAAATTGTCTTGGCCATGGTGTTTTTATCTTAGTCATAGAAAAAATAACTAAGACAATGTCAAAGCATAAACTGATATGACAATAGTGGAGAATACAGGAAAAGAACATTTTAGATGTCAATACAGCTGACTGATTCCTTCCAGTGTGACCAGTATAAGTATACTGCAGGTGACAGTAACACTGCCACACTGCCATTCTCCCTCCTTCTTTGAATTTATGCTTCCTTTTCACTTTTACATTCTGTGGTGAGAGTGGCACTGTTAAAGGTGGAGTAATTATTAACTTATACTCTGTCACTGAGGCTTTTTGATTCTCTATGAAAATTCTACTTCACTTCAAGGACAGCATGACATGTGGTTAAATTGTTACTCATACTATTTTTAAAGAACTATGAGAATAAACAACCTTTTTCTCTTCAAAGTAAGAGTCTCAAACTTTCTAGTGTAAGATGAGAAACCTTAAATCTGCTGGAAAATAGCACATAGAGTGAACTTACTAAGAATAGCCAAATAACCCTGCAGAAATCTCCCGAGGAGTTCTGAAAAAGAGGAAAGACCAAATGCACTTCTGACATACAAATCCTGAAGGGTGTCAATAGTCAGCAAGCTGAAAATAGCATGTATTCAATAGGTCTGATGGTACTCAAAGAATTGCACTGTCCCACAATCACTCCTAAGAATTGGTTTATGTCCCAGAGGAGAGCTGAGTATAGTTTTGTTATGTTTAGGGTTCTTATAATTCAAGATATGGCTGGCATAAAGTCATTTGAGCATTACAGCATAATTTCTAGGATCCTGGATGATGCTAAAATTGGTAAAGAATTGCTACTAAGGTTAAGGTATATTTTAGTGAATAAAAATTTACAGTGAAGGGTTTTACTTACTTATTTGATACTGAAAAAACTGAAGAACGCTTGTTTTAGACAAAATATTAGATAAGATGCTGCATTTATGTGTGGCAACGACAGCTTAAAATAATCACAAAACTAGGCATAGTGGTTTTTCTTTTTTTTTTTTTTTCTTTTTTTTTTCGAGACAGGGTTTCTCTGTGTAGCTTTGGAGCCTATCCTGGCACTCCCTCTGGAGACCAGGCTGGCCTTGAATTCACAGAGATCTGCCTGCCTCTGCCTTCCGAGTGCTGGGATTAAAGGCGTGCGCCACCAATGCCTGGTAGGCATAGTGGTTGTTAATCTCACATATTGCTTAGACTTTCATTTTTCAGAAATAGATATTACTACTGTATATTTCATTTTCTTTTCATTTCTTTTTAATTTGATTGGGTCTTTAAGTGTGTTAATCTAAACCATTGTGGACAAATCTGCAAAGGTAGATATCATTTCATACAGTTAGATTGTTTCACTAAATGTTTTTAATATGTGTCACAAAATAAGCTCAATATTTGAATGCATTGTATTGTTTAGCTGCCATAGACATGTAGTAGATTTCTTTCCCAATTTTATTTTACATGAGCAAATTGAGGGTAAATCAGGCCACAGTTTTTTTCATCATGAAAAATTCAAATCTTCAGTAATAATAGAATATGACATTGCTGGATGATATAAGAATTGAAGCTTATTAACCAAAGTTGCAAATATTATATTTTGCTTATCATCTTTAAAATTCTTCTATAGTCTACACAAAATCCTAACTTCTTTATTCTGAAAAAAAAAGTGTGAATGCATTTTTAAAACTCCATTTATTTAAAGAACAAATTGAGAATAAAGTGAAATTTGTGAAGAACCGAAGATAGCTGTTAGCAGGGATGAGGGAGTTACCAAAATAAGTAAGTAACCAAGATGCTGATTCATTAAATGATAATTGGGAGCCTGGTAACACATATTTTAGAATAATAGTCATCATTTGTACTAAGATAAAGGAAATTTGGTAACTTGAGTTTTCAGTTCCCTTCAGAAAAATCAATTTTAAAGCAGTTACATCAGTTATGGTGTTGACACTAAGTAATAAATCCCCAGATTTAGTTACTGAAAACACCTTCTAGTTTTGAAGTGTTTTTTAAATTTGTTTTTTTTGTTTTGTTTCTTTATACCACAGAAGAAATATGTAACATTGATTTTTGAGAATGAAAAGGGTATTTAAACTATATATTTTAAAATGTAAGCATGTTCTGTGTCTTAGCCTACTTGGCTGACCAGACGTTTGGCATCTGTGGAAAACACTTTTTGGAGCTGGCATGTAAGATGGCATTGGCATCCATTGTGCTGTGGATCTTCTCATGTTCAACTCTAACTGGGTTTTCAAGTTGGAGCCAAGCTTCATTTCACTTTGGGTTCTGCCTATCATGAGTTAATTCATGGCTGGAGTAAGTCTTTCGGAGGATGTACAAACATTAACTATGCAGTCTTCCATCCCAACTTCATATTACAACCAACTGGGGAGTTTAGTAAAATTTAGATGCCTGGGGCTTGCCCCCAGAGAATCATATTAAGATTGCTGGAGTGGGGCCAGCGGTAACTATTTCATTTCAGTCTTGATTAACCTTTGTCTAGTTACTGAGATGTTCAGTGTCGTGTCACTTTCTAGTTTGGGAAAGTGAGAATTGTGCTGTCATTCTTTTCCCTTTTATTCTCATAAAACCAATGACATAAAGGTTAAAGCCACCAAGAAAGAAAGATTTTCAACAAGTACAGTCCTGATCATCGCTTTTCAAATGAGCAATTAATAATTCATAACAATTAACTAAGTTATGTGTTCCTCTTTCAATATGTTTCTAAATGTGAGTAGATTAAGTGATAATTGCCATCAAATTTTATGTTCTATTTCATGTTCTCAATAAAAGTATATCTTTGGTAGCTCATTCTGTATTTCCTTTTGATCTATTCATAATAAAATGCAATATACTATATTAAAATATTTATTATTAACCTATCAAATATTAAACAGTCTTAAATTATATGGATGAAAGAAAACAAATAGGCTACTTGTTTAAGTTTTCATGATTTTTCTTATTTTAATATTGTTTGGATTTGTAAAACACATTCTGATAAAAGCTGATGAGGAGAGGAGTAGATGAGTCCTTGACCTTTATCTAAAGCTTTCTAAGCACATATATCTTCTCAATTTTTAAACTCTCATTATTCTGTGAACACTAAGTGACAAAATATACATAATAACATCTATGGCAGCTAAAAAAATCCAATTCTACTAGGGTTAAAATACCTACTTGTTCTCTACTTCTCAAACGTTAATATGATTAAGAATCATCCACAGATATTTTTTTTTTCATTTTTGTGGTTAAGGATGAGATTCTGTGTTTCTAAATATTTCCTCAGAAATGTTCATGCTACTCATTGAGGAATTGTTTTTTTTTCTTTTTGAAATTATTTATTGTGTATGTGTGTGTACACCTGAGGATATGAATATGTACCATGTGTATGGAGGAATCATGGAAGCCAGAAGAGGATGCCAGATCCCTTGAAACCCTAATTTCAGGTGGTTGTGAGAAGCCGTATCTGGGTGACTGGGAATGAAACCTGGGCCCTCCATAAGAGCAGTTAGTGCTCTTAAATGCCGAGCCATCTTTCCAACCCAAGAATCATATGAAATACCAAGGAGGATCTGACTCAAGTGAGAAAGTCATGCAGCTTCATTGAGATGCTTGTCCTCAGCCTATAAAATAAAAACACTCCTAATAGTGTTTAACATACCTTACAAAAGATTATGAATGTCTAACATGGAAAGCAATGAAAAATAATGGCCATCATCAATGTAATTGCATACTAATAAGAATTACTGTTTTACTTCAAAAGAATGGCTAAAATGTACTCGGTAAGGTTCTAGTTCAGATGAACTTCTAAACATGTAGGTCAGAGCTATGACCAGAAAGTAAGTTGGAAAGACTGTCAAAACAGAGGTTGGAGAACCGGGATGAAGCAGAGTTCTGATCTTGACAGAACCATTGTACTCATGGAACCACAGCAGCTGTGGTTTCCCACACGATATTAAGTCAGTCAACATTCCAGCATGGATGGGGTGGAGGCATAGGAGTCCCCACTCCTGGATGAGGATCAATGGACAGTTGATGACTGCTGGTAAAGAGAGAGCTTGTTTTCTTTTGAGGTGTGGTCTCTGGTAGATTGACAGTGCTCCGATGGATGATCCCCACAGCCATATCATATGGGAAGAACTAATTGAGCAATCATTTTTAAAAAAGAAAAAAAGAAGAGGATATGGAGTTGGGATGGGTACATGGGAGATCTGGGAGGAGTTGGAGGAAGTAAATATGACTAATATGTGTATATATATTTGCGTATATGTATGTGTGTATGTGTATGTACTTATATGAAGTCTTCAAAGTTTGAATTCAGAGTATATTAAAAATTTTCAAAGCTTCATGTAATTAAATAGAATTTTATTATATATGTATATACATAGCTGAGCATCTTTTAGTCATTTTTATTTTTATTTTATTTAGAAAGTACATAAGATTGGTATTTTAATAAATACTTCCATATAGTCCCCCAAAAGAGCTGATCCAGCAGCAACATGAAGCATGGAACCTCAATCACTAGGTTCTTTAGGACAGATGCTCCACAAAACTTTGTGTTTTTGAATAAACTCCATGGACAATATAATTGTCCATGTTACCATTTCATGATAACACAAACACATGAACTAAGTCCATGAAGTTAACAGTACTATTTTAAAAGATTTAATTGTAATTCTTAAAAATAATTACATCAATATTTCACTATGTTGTGGTGTTTCATGCCTCATTACTTGTTTTTAAAAAAGTAAGTGCATTGTACAGTGTTAACCTTATAATGCTACAGATTAGGGGAAGAGTTAAAATAGATCTTAGAAGTTATTTCCAATTTACTATAAAACATAAGTGATCTTTTGACTATCTGAATGATACCTACTGTTGTAATTCATTGTGTATTTTTAGAGGCCTTTTCCCTGTTCAGCAAAGGATAACTAAATATTTACCATACTTTTTAAAAATGGAAAATGTGCAAAAGATAGGGTGAAAATCATCTGTGCATTTGAATATGGGTGGGTCATGACATCATTCCTGTGGGCAATTCGAAGGGTCTTGGGTTTAATAAGCTCAGTCACACTCAAAGAGGAATCTGAGCAGAAAGAGTATGGGTTCACAGTACTGACATGCACTAAATTAAGGATAATTACTGGTAATATTAAAGGTGGTAGTAAAAAAAAATTCCCTATGTCCTCTACATGTTGTAAATGTATTTTTCCTATGCTATAGGCATTGGAGCCTTGTGCTATTAGTGCAGTTCTTAGTAGTGCTTTCTGCTGATATTCAAGGTGATGGCTTTTCCTGCAGTATGCAGCAGAATAATCCTTCCCTCTGACATGAACAGTGCTGATTATAGTATGGCCACCCTGACTTCTCTTTCATTAGTTGCTGATTGTACTAAATTGATGCTAAATTGGCTTGCCTGGCTCTTAAGGCCTTTAAACAGTTGGTATCGACCACGTCTGTGATCTCACCCTGGAAATTAAATGGTCAAAGCTTTCATGTTTCTGGGAATCCTAACATTTTTTTTCTTAAGGTCAATTAGGGCTTTGTAAATATGAGCCTATTAGGTCACCCCCCCACTCCGTGATAGCCATGTCAATATGTTAATGAAAAGTCTTTCTTTTTTATGATATCTACCGACTCTTGCTTCAAGTTCTCCCATTTTATTTGCTAGCAACTCTGTTTCTTTGCCATTGTTGTGTTGAATTTGGAATAAATCAAGCTGTGGTTGCAAGGCAAAGCCCCACCTGCTTTCTTTTGACTGGATGAGCAGATAATTGGGTTTGTATTTTTTAAATAATGAAATAAAATGAAAAGAAATAGTATTTTTGGCATGTGTAATCTGTATGAGTCAAATTGCAGTGCAACAAATAACTCTTTTTGGAACACCATCACCTTCTAGATGAGTGTTGTTGAGGAGTATGCTGACAACAAGGTTAGTAGTTGTGTTCCAGCTGTATGACCTATAGAGTTTAGCATGAAGATTATTTAGGTCTTTAGGGAAAAAATTTTCTGATCCATGGAACTCATGAAGGGTTTTCTCTCAATCTGTAAAGTAACAATGGCAAAACCTTATAAAACGCCAAAAGAAACATAACCACCAACAGTCATTAGTAGCTACTGTGATCCTTAAGTATTTCTGTTAGTAAAGGACCTCTTGAAGTCTCAACTTTGCCATATACAAAATGAGGGAAATACTTAACCTCCCATGTAAAAGGGGATAATTTATAAGTGTTCCCTATACACTGAAATGGCTTTATACAATTTTATTATCTTAAAAGAATTAATGTTCTTATCAGAAATCAATGTGTGTGTACACAGTCCAGACCCATTGTGAGATTTCAGAGCTGGAAGCTTGACTATTCAAACCATTGTGAAAGTACCGAGAGTGGCGCTGAGAAAGGTGAGGTATATAAGGGTATATTCTGTGGTGAGGTAGCAACAGTTATACCCAGAGACAAGAGTCTTGACTCTAGTCTTTGGCATGCAAGCAGGATGACCTCAGTTCAAATCACTAGACCAGGATGTTGGAGCCCAGGTCTACAATCT
Organism: Cricetulus griseus; assembly: GCF_003668045.3. Taxonomy (NCBI): domain Eukaryota; kingdom Metazoa; phylum Chordata; class Mammalia; order Rodentia; family Cricetidae; genus Cricetulus; species Cricetulus griseus. The sequence goes on along the minus strand of NW_023276806.1, from coordinate 47,354,132 downwards.
CAGGACTCCTACCAACTCCTACTGCAATGTGGGAGGCAGAGACATGAGAACCCCAAGAAGCTGTCTAGCCAGCTAAGCTGGACTCTGTTGCTATGAACAAGGAGACCCTGTTTCAAAAAAAGACCCTCCTTCAAGGATGGAGGCAAGGACTATACTCTCTTCCTCTCTCCTTCCCTCTTCCTTTCTCTCTGCCTTTGCCTACTACTTACCTCTATCCACCCCTATATACCACACAACCTTTTAAAAAGTCCCTCACTTCAGGTGTAAACCTCATTTTCATGAATTGTTTTGATTCTTACAATCTGAGTGGCAAGAACCCTTCTGCCACCTATGGTCTATAACACACTTCAATTCTGCACTTAGGAGTGCTGAAGACTAATTCTCCCTCAATGACAATTTTCTTCTTCAGGTGTCAAGTTTGGTACCATATTGCTGTTGGGCTTATTTTTTATACTCCTTAGACCTTATCTTTGTATATACAGCCTCAAAGACTTTAATACTTCCTGTCTCTCTCATCATTCACACACACACACACATTCAAACATGCATTTACTATTGTATAAAGAATGGACAAAGGTGAAACCCCTTATTTATTCTACCTAAAGTGAAGGCAGTGCAACATTCTTCATTTCCACTTGGCTTTCTCATCACCTGTCAGACAGGACCTGGCTGTTGTATTTCTTCCCATACAACTGAGCCTGCATTTGATGAGGAACACTGGGAGCTCACAAAGCTTTTATTGTTAAATGTGGATAGTTTGGCGATATGGGATGATTCTATTTGGGCATAATTTGCTTTCTCAATATTCTCTTCTAACAAAGATGTAAACCAACATGGTTTTCCAAGTCAGTATTCTAAGTCTGCCCGGCAGATGAGACTGAGGATCCTTTTTGATTTGAGAACAAGCTAGCACAGACGTTGGCTAGTAGGCCTGTTTTGCAATGCTGAAAATGCTTGAAATTGCTCTCTCGAGTATGCACTATTTGTATTTGTCACATGTGGAGCTTTTGTAATTCCAGAATTGCAGGTTTTGAATCCATTTAGTATAGAATCCTATACTGAGAACATTCTGAACCACTTGCTCGCACCAAGCTGTCTGTGTCACTAGTTGCCTCTTATGGCTCCTCTGAATGAAGCCATTAGTATGTGGAGAGTTCCAGCACTTTCTGCGGCATAATTCTGGACACCCTATCCCCATTACTCAAGGGTGGCACCAGGTCTCTGATATGGGAGAGGTAGGTGGGCTTTGTCTAACAACTCCAAATCAAAATTAAGTATCAGGGGAAACAAGAACTGCAGCTGGAAAGCAACAGCTCTTAGCACGACTGCTGAATCAGGAGAAATTTCCCAATTGGGGGCAGCCCTGCATTTTCTCTTCTAGCTGATAAAATGAGCCCTGGTACCCAGGAGGACGACCCAGCATATTTCTAATGCTTATACATTGCCACTTTCTATCTTCTGTTTTCCTAATATTTTCTCTTTCCAATTACCTCTGAGAGGCTCTGAATGGCTGTTTAAAGAGCGCTGTTTTTGCACCCAGAGAAGTTGGATAGCAGGAGTACCAAGAGCTCTCTGGGGGTATTTACTGTTCATTGTTCTTATATGTGGGGGGGCTCAGCACTGGAAATGATGCTTCTGTTTAAGTTAGTGGGAAGCAAATTAAAAGTTTGGATCCAAGGAACTATTTACTTTATTGGCAAAATGTAACTTGGTGATAGAGATAAAAGAGTTAAAAAAGTAGAATTTCGTGTCTAGGACTGTAAATGCTCTCAAGCATGACAGACACCTCGTTTAGGTGACATGCTGCCTGTCAACAGCTTCAGTGTGTGAGGTCATCTGCTGAAATGCGAACTGGACATTTTAATGTAACACAGCAAATAGGAAGAGGCGTCAACTAGAGGCAATTGAAAAATTACAAGTTAGGTTCAAGGTATTTGTCTTGGGAGGTATAATCTTCATCTCACAGAAGCAATTGGAAACATTGTCTTAATATCTCTGTGATCACAAGTTGTCAGGCCTGCAGAAGTTAATCTTCACGAAATAAAAAAAGAATGGAAACAACAGAAGAAAACCTCCTGAATTATAATAGCAGAAGAATTGTGATTAGAAACTCTCAGAAAATAATAAACAATAATAAGGTTACATAAATCCTCAGTTGCTGACTTGCAAAGGATTAAGAAGACTCGTAGGCTGGAAGATGATGTTTCTGTTTGTTTGTATTTTTATTTTTGTTTTTGACAAAGAGTGAAAGAACATGAAGTTGGGTGTGCAGGGAGACATGGATGATCTGAGAAAGGGAAAGTAATGTAATCAAAATATATTGTGTGAAAAATTAAACAGGAAACAACATGAGTAGTGCGAGAGAAAATTCTGGAGTACATAAGTGAGAAATGTTTAGAGTATGGAGATGACGGAGTGGTCCAACATGGTGCCTAAAGAAAACTGGACTGATATTCTTGGCAAACCTGCCCTCTGCCTCACATGCTTGGTCTGAAGTAGAAGCTGGAAGAATTGAGGTATCCTCACTAGAATCTCTGTTGACATAAGACTGTTCAGAACCATCACTAGGAAAGGCACATTCATTATCTGTTTTAACTTTCCCATAGACTGGGGAATCTGTTACTTCTAAGCATATACCTCACTGTCTTAGACAGCCAGAGTTAACTGCTGTTGGAAAACACTAAGTTGTAAACAACCTCTTTAATTTTACCCACATTCCTTGTTCTGTCTCCATTTACCAGATGGTCTGCTTGATTCATCACAGCCCTCAAGGTTCCTGTGTTGTGGTTTACATGTGAAATGTTCCACATAGGCTCATGTGTTTCAATACTAACAGCTGGTGGCACTGTTTGGGAAGGTTTGGACCTTTAGGAGGTAGAGCCTAACTGGAAAGAATTGACTCATTGGTGTGATCCTTGAAGTTCTATAGGCTGATTGCATTTCTTGTTGGCTCTCTGCTTGCTGAATGTATATGGAGTGTTACTGGCTGGTCCCCAGTCCCTGCTGCATGCCTCCCCTATGATGGATAAATGTTTCCCCTTGAACTATAAACCAGAATAAACCTTTCTTTCCTTCAATTTCTTCTTGTCAGATATTTTGTAATAGCAATGAGAAAACTTATAAATACTGGCTGACATCTGTAATTTTCCAAATTATATGATTGACAATATATTTCAAGTCCTCATGTGAAAAACACCCTCATCAAGAGTTCAGCTGTCCTGCATCCCTATCATGCTGTGCTTTAAGTGTTATAAAGACTAGATTTATGCAGTATGCTTTAGTAAGATAATGACCTTTGGCCTTTATTCAGCTAAAACTGTGTTATCCCCTTCTCATATATAATATTATGTCTTTGGGGTAAATCCAGGCATTATCTGGGAGCTCGCATCTTTGCCACTTAAATGGTTGTTCAGTTCCCTACCACCTCGGTTTTTACATTTTATTTTCTAGCCTAAATGTGCCGCAGAGTAAGGACTTAATGAACTTATAGTAAGGACTAAATGAACACTCACTGGAAGCATGTGAATTAGTGAGACATGTGATTATCAAGTTCAGTTTTTACAGAAGCTTCCTTTTTCCATACATGCATGTTTTTAAAGGTCTCATCATTTTGTCAAAAATATTATAAATGTTTTTCAGTATGGTGGACATCAATTAATGGTTTTTTTTGAAACTTTTACACCTCTGTGTGACACTGGAATCTTCATACTCTCATCTCCTAACTTTGTATGTTACTCTGAGTACTGACTTGGTGACCTAAATGAACTTCTCCCCCATTGTAGTCTAGTTTGCCTTTGAGGACAGGGTTCCTGCAGGTCAGAAGTTTCTTTTCAGGTGCACTGGATCCAACATGGCTGCCAAGATGCCAAACAGCCCCTTGCTTCATTATAATTCAGTTTTGAGCCCTAAATGACACACTCCCTATAGTCTTGACAATTGAGAGTTGTCAGGGTGACAGCTGGAAAGAACCAAGCAAGAAGCAGAAAAGAGGCAATATCTGAGTTCCTGGGAAACCCTGGCCCATTCTCTGGAAAAGCATGCCTATCCCTTCCTTTTATGGGCCCCCTTCTCCCTCATTATTTCACTCTACTTGGATAACTTGACAGACTTACACCATCAAGAAGTTGATCTGCATGTTTGTCTCTTACTTTTGCATATTCCTGGCCATGAAAAAGAATCCTTCATAGCATTTACTGCTTAACTGGGCTTCATCAAAATACTGGTTCTACAATTCTGGATAGAGGGCTCAGTTAAAGGACAAACCAAACCAACCAAACAAACATTATCAACCAGCTAAGCCTGAAAGCAACTAAACAATCAAATTAACAAAGAACTGGTAACAGGGACACAGTAACCTTTATAATGCCAGTAATTGGACAATGAGGCAGAAGGATTATTCTGAGTTTGAGGCCAGCCATAATGATTTCTAGGCCAGCCTGGACTACAACCTAAGTTCCCTATCTCAAAACAAACCCAACAAAATAAAATAAAGAAAAAAACCACAAAGCAATAGCAACAAAACCCACATAACTTCTTTCATTTTTTTTGGTGAAGAAATTGCATCAATATGTCAACAATTTTAGCAGAATACTTTTTTTTTATTCAGATACTTGACATTTTAATTCACTTGTATTGGAAAGTAAAAGAGCATTTAAAAGTTCTAAATCTTCCTAAGACACTAACCCTCTATAGTGATCTTTCATTGATAATACACTCTCATTTTCACAATGCCTTTTCCACACAGTCTTTCTTTTTCACTGTCTGGTTTTTCTAATTTATACTTCAAGTTTTCATCTTCTCACAATATACCTCTTTTTTTCTAATCCAAGTGTTTCCTTGAAGTAGGTTTTATCTTTGTGTATCCCTATTCCAAGCAAAAGATGGATTCCATCTCCAGGATAGCCTCCTATTTATTATTGGCATTGAAAGCTAATGGTCTTGATGGTTATTGTATCAGGATCCATAAAACAAGTCTCGCCCAAATGCCCACACCCTCCTATTTTCCTATGTGGCATACTAATTCACATTACATAAGCTATGTAAAAATGAGTATTGGTGACTTTAATAAACAATGTGGGGTTTTAATGTGTTTTGTATGTGTTCTCCTGGAAAGTGACATATCGCTCACTAGAGCTATTCATTCTAATGTGGAGATTTACATTTTAATTAGCTGAAAAAACACTGCAAACTTAGACACAGTCTTGTCTGTGCCAGAACTGAATTAACCCTTCATATGGTACAGGAAACATTATTCTGTTTCTCCTTTTCAGCCTTGTTTTCTGAGACTTGGCTGAAACTTCTGTCAAAACATTATTATTTGAAATTGTTTCTTTATTCTGAAACTTCCTTCCTTCCTTCCTTCCTTCCTTCCTTCCTTCCTTCCTTCCTCTGACAACCTTCACACTAAACTAAACTTTATCTTATCAAACCCAAACCTACTTTCTTTTTTCTTTTATCCTCCTCTCCTCCCTCCTCCTCCTCCTTTTTGAGAAATGAGTTCAAGCCAAGAACATCCTTGAACTCCCTATGAACCTTGGATGACATTGAATTCTTTATCCACCTGCATCTTGCATCTCCTTCCCAAGTAGTGGGATCACAGGTGTGTGCCACCATACTTGGAAATATATATATATATATATATATTATATATATATAATATATATATATATATTTCTCTAAGGACGGTTCAGTCTTGTGGTTTCTAAATTCTTCCCATTTCCAACAGAGGATAGACATACTCTTTGGGGCACAGAACTGGTGTACAGCTTAATTTGTCAGAAAGTTTACAGATGTAACTGAAGTTATTTCACCTTCACAAATGAAGACACAGAACGAATTTTGGAATCAGCTTTGCTTTAACCTCTTGTATCAATCAACCCTACATCTAACTAAGGGGATTTTAGAAGCCCTTACACTATCCTTGTCTAATGCTGGGTTTGGTAAAATACTTTCAAAGTAAGTTTAAAAAAAAACCAAACAACTATGTGCTCAAAGATACATTTGACATATACATTTAATGTATATGTCATATCCAGTCTTCAGAAATTCCAATCATTCCTTTAATGAAGTGCAAGAATAATGTTTCCAAAAGGAAATCTCATCCTTAAAAGGATATGTTGGGTCCTATATCTCTCCTATATGGTCCTTCAGTTCTTTTCCATGATGACATGGAAATTCTTGCCTAGATTTCAAGAAATCGTATAAACTGCTTTCTATTTTTCTTTCTTTAAAAAAAAATTTCTGTAATACACAGACATTCATGTGAATGTACAGGAGACACAGAGAGGGGGAGATACAGGCACACAAGGAAACACACACACACACACACACACACACACACACACACACACACACACACACACACACACTTCCCAAGTCACATGAAAATTGTTTAATATTTCTCAGACAATATACTGACTTATGCACCAATATACTGGCTCTATTCACTTGCTGCCTTAAAAAGATTCTACTAATCCCTCAGTAGTTAACTCATGGGTCTCTTATTTCAGGGACCTTACCCCACATTGGGCATAATTAAGTAGTTTCCATGTTACTTATGTTACAACAGCCATCTGTTTACATCTTTGAAGCTTCTAACATTAGCCCAATGCTCATACTTCAGGGGTACTCAATACCTACTCAAAGATTTTCATAGCCAGTGATCCACAGAAAATTACAACATTAGAGTTGATGAGTGCTGAGGCAGAGAGGATTTTGTTAATTGTATATCAGAGACTTAAATCCAGCCTCTGTTTCTAGAAGGAAGTCTTAGATGACAGGACTTCTTATGACATTCCAATCACTAGTGTAGAGCAGCTGAGTGAGGGTTACACTGTCTTATGATAAGATTAATTTGTATCCTCATCCAACTTTTATCCTTATTACATTCCAGGACTCTTTTTTTTTTTTTTGGCTCATTAGACGTTATATTAGGTACCAGGCATAGTGACACAGGTTTCTAATACTTGTATTCAGGAAGCTGAGGCAGGAGCATTATGAGTCCAAGATAGTGATGCCCTGTCTGAAACAAACATAAACAGAAGCATTTCCCATTAAACTTTGTCTTCTGAGGAGTTTATCTTAATTTTAATCTCTCCATTCTTTCTGTGTTGAGTCTTGGGACTTGTTTCTCTTCACACCTGTTTCTCCTTTGCTGCTTTTGACTGATGGCAGCTCTGGGACTCATGTCCATCTGTTTTAGGGCTGATGACCTGCCTTCTTAGTGCCGCTTCTTCATGTGGTTTTAGGAATCACTCTTTTTTTTTTTTTTTTTTTTTTTTTTTTTTTTTTGGTTTTTCGAGACAGGGTTTCTCTGTGTAGCTTTGGATCCTATCCTGGCACTCGCTCTGGAGACCAGGCTGGCCTCGAACTCACAGAGATCCACCTGCCTCCCAAGTGCTGGAATTAAAGGCGTGTGCCACCAACGCCCGGCTAGGAATCACTCTTAAGGATAAGTGCTTTCTGGAAATTTACAGCAGACAGGACTTTTAATTCTTAGCCTTATCTTCAGCTACTGTGCAAGTGTGGTTTTTGACTTCTGGCTATTTGAGTGTCCTTCAGTGTTCCTCTCAGTTCCCAGCCCTTAACACACAGTCTAATATTGACCTGCCCAACACCAAATGTCTCTGCTCATTGCCACAGTCCATTTTATCATGGCATGTCATTTTATGTTACATATAAATATAGCTGCCAGAAACCTAGAACTTTCATGAGTGACAGAAAATTAGATCAATTTCGGAACACAGTTCTAGTAAAATCTAATGCTATTAGTTATTATGATATTATTTACCAGATTTAATTTTACATAAAAACAAAATGATTGTATTGTAGAAATAATGTAACTTCATGTAGAAATTGTCTCTAGACAGTTCCTGCATGGTGCCATTTCATTCAAATGAGATAAGCATGCAGACTTGTAGCTGCGCTGTCTAGTAGGGTAGACTCAGGGCCGATTGAATGACAGTATGGGTGGAGATGTTCTGTGACTCAAGAATGCTCAGCTACTTCCAAAGACCATAAAAATTGGAATACACCTCCTTAGTAATTTTGATATTAATTATATGTTAAAAAGATAATGCTGTTGAATCCCTTTTACATATTTGTTTATATTTTATTTTTGATGTGACAGCAATACAACTGAAATGACCTCTGTGGCTTGCTCTGTTTTTTTTTTGTTTTTTTTGTTTTTTTGTTTTTTTTGGTTTTTTTTTTTGGGGGGGGCATCTCTGTTTCAGAGGACATGGCTTGTGAGTATTTCATGTTTGTAAGTTTATAAACATGGAAAGGGAAGTGAGTGCAGAATTATAAGACAGAAAAATTTACAAGGGGGGCAGGAAATTTCTGCTTAGATTTAAATGTTTTGATTCCATGCACACACCTACATGCCACACGCTTGATGAGCTTCTGAGAAAACTTGATAGTCTCTCCAGAGCAATGGAGCTGAACCAAATGGCAACTGTGTAAGGCTCACTACATGGCACCTAACCCCAATGTCTTAGGATCAATATTGATTTTTGTCATTTCTTTTACCATGGCATTTCAATATGTCTTAGATATATTACTTTCAGGATCCAGGTTAAGATTCAGTGATGGGCATGATAGCAAGGGTGGTTGTAAATTATGTAGATATCATTGAATTTATGAACTCTGCAGTTCCAAGGTAGCTTTCAGTTTGGGAAATATATTAACCACATACACATCACACTTAATTTTGTGGTGAGGATTTCCAAGCTGGGCTCCCTATTGTGCTACTTAATTTATGGGCTGACCAGGTATATGCATTGCCATACAATATTTCAATGTAAGTTGGGCTAGCCAACAGAGGAGATGAAGGCAAGCTTCAGGGAAGCCAGCTGGACAGCTGATGGATCACTCTCCTGCACGCAGGCTGGGGCACTAAGTAGCCTTTGGAGCTTGTCAGCCGGTTGAGTCTTTTTCTGCTCTGAGATGCTGCACACACCAGCCTAGACAAGCAGAATCAGCCATGCTGCAGCAGGCAGAGGGCAGCTCCCACAGTTACTTACGTTGACAGCCGTAGTGCCAGGAATTTCCTGGCAGGCACTCATCACATTTAGGCCCTGTTGTTCCAGTCTTACACTCACAAAATCCTGAGCCATTACAACGATCATGGATTGAGCCCAGAGGGTTACAATAACACTCTGTAGAAACAAGACAACACACAGGCTGGAGACACTTTGCATGGCTTAGAAGTTATCAACACAGGAGGTTCACTTACTTAGATGCATTCACTTACTTAGTGGAAGATGTCCATTAATGAAATGCTTTGGCAAATATGCCTTTTTCAGGGCCATTTATTTATTTGCTCAGCCTTCCATGGCCTCATTTTTATGATATGGGAGGAAAACAGCTGAACCCTTCCAAGGAAATAAGACATCATGCTTTCACCAGTAACAGATCATAATGGAGGTTCCATTTGTGAGGCCATTTTTTTTTAGATGGTTTAATGAATGCCATGAGAAGTGTGTTTATCAAGGATAAATCAATATTCCATCAGTGTAAAATCTGTTTTAAATTATTCAAATGGATTTATCTGCTACACTCAATATCTGAGAACGGCTGGGCATCTTAAAGTGCACTATGGATGCACTTCACTCATTTAAAGGTAGTTTTGCTTTATGATTTGGAATGGTGCTTTAACTTATTTATATTTATACTGCTTGGAGATGAGGCCTTAGAGTATGTGTTTGCTAGGCATGAGCACATGGCTTTTATGTACTGTAGGGGAACAACCATGAAAGAGAAATAAATTTCACACTCCCAAATAAATCTCAGCAAAGATAAACTTTGAGATGTATATTTTTCATTGCAACTTGTTTTAGCAGGACAAGGTAACTTTTTTTTCTTTCCTTTTTTTTTTTTTTTTTTTTGCATGTAGTAAAAAACCAATGGAGTGTTTCCTTGAGTCCTCACACACTCTTAGACAGGACACTTTAATGTCTGAACTCTATAGTGATCAAAGCTTAAGTTGGACCCGGAAAACCTGTTTATACCCAGCTGGAGGCACCAGCTGGAGGTGGTTTGTGACAAGGGATTTCAGAGCCACTCTTCTTTTCCCTACTCCCATGCTGTGAGATCTTAGCCAGGTTACTATCACTTTCTCTTTCTTGATTTTCTTTGTTTAAAATTGAGCTATTATGAGATTCTCCTGCTAAAAATTCAAATAAAAACATACAGCCAACCAATAGACTGAAGCCCTTGCAAGTTTAGTTTAATTATAACTGAGTTTATGTCATTGGCAAAGATGAGGATTCCAGGTTATCATCATGAAGAGACCTAGAGATTTTGGTCAAATTTTTTTCATTGAGACAAGTGAAAATTTCTTTAACTATTGTGGAGTAAGTACCTTAGAATTATGATTTATTTTGTGTCATGTTTTTGAGCTCAATATTCTCATGAAACAAATATTTATAAAACTAATTGTGTATGTGTGTAACTAAAACAAAAATCCAAAATATTTCTTCCTTTCTTGGCTTGGTTTGTATTTAATAACCAGGCTTTTATAGTGGCATCTTCTATTTCAATGTATATCTAGGAATAGTTCAAATATTTTTATGGTTTTGTGCCTAGGTCACACTGGACTGTTTCTTACTTCATAAAGTATCTATATTGACAATGAAGTATCAATATTTTGTAAGTCAATTAGTAGAGTTACATCTAAGCAGCACGGATTAACATGCTTCTCCAGTTAGTTCACATTGATTGATGAGATGAGTTTTAAACAAATTAAAAAATACAGTCCTGGTACCTAACCCATAGTATGTCCCAGTGTTTGTTATAAGAAAGAGAGCAAATGTAGTCTTAGTTATGAAAATAAATGGCAAGGTTTTCCCTCATATACAAATAATTCAGTTTTTCAGACTCATGAAGCTCTACTCAATGGTGGTAGATGGGGTAATGAGGATGGCCATGGAGATAGTATTTTATAACATGAAATGATGAGGAAAATACAGGGCTGTCAGATCGAAAAGCAGCATGAAATACTTTGTACAACTCAGTTAAAATGTCACACTACAATTTATTTATGGGCCTTAAAATTGTCTTGAGTTTCTTTTGTTCTGTGTAAGGTACCTGATCCTGGGTTTCAAGGAGAATTAAAAATAATGCATCATAACTTAGAGATATGTTTAGTAGCAACTGCTGAGTCCCATGTTTCTTTCTGATGCGAAGCTTGTTAGGGGAATTATTAACAGTGATTACCCAAGGTGAGAAACCCTGTGTCCTCTAGCTTCCCACTTAATGCTCAAGTTTATAGGAAGCAGAAACATGCAAAGATACCATTTTCAGGTAATTGTTGCATTATCATGGGGGAAATGTCATGTATCTCTGAAGACATGACTGTGTTTAGAATTTGTATGAAAATTGGGTGAATTCAACAGTAACCACACATAGAAACCACCATGGCAGCATGAACTAGCCAGCTGCATTGCATATTTGCCAAAATGTAAATTGACTTTAAAATATCTTGACAGCCCGTAGATAGATCAGAGATGTGATGTGTTCCTTCAGAGCTGGGTTAGTGATTCTTTGTCAATTGCTAAAGAATTTGCAAGGCATCTTTTGAAGGTTTTTTTTTTTTTAATTTGGAGATGATGTAGATAGAGTTCAAAGTGTCTTAGATTAGTACCCAATGAGTTAAGCAAGTATCTATTTGATTTCATCAGTTCTTTCTGAACTAATAGCATTAAAAATAGCTTTCAATTGCTGTAGTAGGGCCTCACAAATTAAATATTCAATCTTTCCCTATAAGGTCTTTTTGCTTTATTTAAAGTATTTAAATGTGAAATGTTTTAATTTCATGTATTTTGTATTTTACAAAACCAAGTTAGGGTTTATTCTAGTGTTCCTATTGACTTTACCTTTTCCGATTTTTCTATATTTATAGCGTGATATTTATATATTTTTACAAGTGGAATTCAGCAGAATATGTTCTGTATTCCAAATCCAGGCAGCTGTGCATCTTTTGGTTCTTATTAATATTCTCGAGTCTTTGTAATCCATGTGTTAGGAAGGCAATTGGACTCCTGTTCATAAGTTAGCAGTGGGATGCTGCTGTCATTCAGGAAATACACTTAAGTTAAAATCTAGGCATCTTTAGCTTTGATAGCCATAACAGAGTGGTTCGGAGGGAGTGTTCAATCTATGGAGTCAAGATGCTCTTTGCTAAATGTGTGCAAGTTGGGTCAGCCTGTCTTATATTTGTTAAGTATAAAAGAGGAAAAAATTATTATAATACTTACCCTAATGCTTTGTTAATGAGAATTGATTTTTTTTTTTAATTGCAGGTCAGTGCATACTTTACCAAGTGTTTCCTGTCCACTTGCTTACAAACAAGCCAGGAGGTTTGAATGACTTACCTAGGGCACACAGCTAGGGAATAGCAAGTTGGGACTTGAACCCAGCTCTCCAGCATCTAACTCCAGTGCTTTCTCCACTAATTCACAGATCATAAATAAGGAAGCACTTTGAAAAATAGAAAGTACTGTAGACATAAACAGTATCGTGCATACTTGGTCCAAATAAATTCACAATAACCATTCAGCTAATTAATGATATTTGGCAGGAATCTTTGTGACTGTCACATCACACCCAAGGAAGAAAACAGGGATCCAAGACACACAGTTGAAATGAAAAACTGTTTCTTTTTCTTTTTTGATTAAAAGATCACTTGTCAGTTTCCATCTTGTATGCTCTAATTTTCCAACTTATAAACTCTACTGAACTTGGCCTCTGTGGAAAATTCAGTCTTTATGAACGGTGGCCTGTATAATTTCTGGTGTGGTGACAGACATCACATTTCAAACATATGCAGTTTTTAGAGGAAATTATAGAATGAAATTCCATTTATTGTTTTTCAATCAGACTTTCTCACTATTTTAGAGATAGGGTCTCCTGCGGTACAGGCTGTTTGTTCTTCATTCACTATGTAGCCAAGTCCTGCCTTAAAAATCCTGACATTTTTGCATTCACTTATCATTTGTACAGATTACAAGTCTGTCCCATCATGCCTGTCTCCAGACTCCCTTCTTTAGGGTCAGGTCCCTCTATATAGAAAGTAGGAGACACTTTTCTGAAAGGAATGGATCCTTTACATGTAAGAATTCCTCATGAGGGAGGATATGCCCTCGAAGGACCCTATTTTCTAAGGCTAAAGTATCTTATAATCTAACAGTCTATAACATGGAGAAGTTTGAGACAATTCTCTTCTATTGGGGAACAATAGAAAAATCCAATGAATGGAATTTCATGCTGTAGATGGAAAAGTTGGGCAAACTTCCACATTAGAACTTGCTAGTAGCTTTAGGTTCTTAGTGGCAACATTTTTATGGCAACAATACTCGTAGTTTCTACACCCAAAGTTTCATATCTAATATAGTTAATTATCATTTTAAAGGTTGAATGTACAATTTGAGGTGATTAAATCAGGTAAAAATGTATCAGATTTTAAAATTTCATGCAAAAAATAAAACGACAAAAGGAAGAAAGAGCAAAGAATGGAGAAAGAAAATTCAAATATTCTTCATTTTCTAAATATGATTTCTCATGACAATCATCTTTAAGGTAACAATATTAGGAGATTCCAATTCTACCCTCCCCCCACCCACCAAGTATGACTTTATCCAAATGCAAGTGAATTCTCAGTCTACTACAAGGATACGTGCTCCATTGATGATATTCATTCTGGCTCAGCTGTTGGCAGACCACCAGCCTCTCCACCCTAACCAGATCCCCATAGCTCCAAAGGCACAGAACAAAAGCTGAAATCGTAAGGGAACTGACCTATGCACACATTCTCATCGTCCAGCTGTGCAGAAGCATTTCTGAAGTAGCCCAGCCTGCATAACTCACAGTGCTGCCCTCTAGTGTTGTGTTTACAGCTCACGCAAATGACTGTGTTTAGCAGATCGATATAACTGCACCGATTGGAGTGGCCGAAGCATTCACAGTCTTGCAAGGAAGAACAGAAATGTATACAGAATGTATACAGCAGCAGAGAAATAGCACGCTACATGCTTGAGTGAAATGAGGGATGGGGAAAAGATGGTGGAATGGCATTACATATATGGAAACCAACATAACACATGGTGACAACAGGTGGTTGTGACCAGCATGAAAGTAGTAGTTGTTTCAAGCAGGATAGAAAGGTCAGACAAACACCACTAAAGATTGTTAATTCTTGGCAGACAAGATGAACAGAAGCATTTGCAGGTGCACACCTTTTAAAATTTGGGAAGGCTCAGTTTCAACTGATGCAAGAGTCTAATTTTGCACATGAAAAACTTTACTGACTTTGCATCATTTTTCCCATTTTCCTTCCATCTTTGCAATCCTAAAAAGAGGGAAGGAAGCATATGAGCAGCAGGTGTGTGGATCTGATGACTCCCATGGCTCTTTTGTCTCACTATTTTCTTTCTTCCTTACTTTTTTTTTGTTTGTTTAAGACTTAGGTGGGGCTTTTTAGACATCATCATGCCAAGTTCATAACGATTGAGTCAAGTACACAATTCTTAATTTTGTTTTTCTCCAATGCTAAGAGGATATGTCTTTCTTGTCTCTTTCAGGTAAAATACACATGATCATGTGCTATAGAAAACACCAAATACAGGGAGATTATTCCTAAGGAAAAACACTTAAAATTTCCTTCTCCCAAGTTTCTTACTATGTCTAGTACCAAAGAGGGGTCAGATACATACTATACCCCAAAATTGCTTTGTGTTTTCTCTATAAAATGTCAGAGATGCCCATGAGGCTACAGGAGTGATTACAGTATGAACTACAGAGACAGGAAGAGGATGGGAACTGGTGGGGTGTGGGGACTCATTAGATTTTTCTCTCTTGTATCTCAACCAACACAAGAATTTGTTTTAATCTAATTCAACCTTTAAGAAGAAATGGTAAAGACAATTCCTTCATTGGCATAAATAACTATTTAATAATTCACAAAATTTGGAGGGACAGTTCTGTGGGAAACAAAATATGGGGGGACTTGACCAGCTGATATGTATAAGGAAAGTAAACTATGATTCTGCAAAGTGTGTCTACAAATACTCATTTCATTAATGCCTTATCTTTTATTTTTACCCACTTAGGAAGTCGAACAAAGTCACTATTTGAAATCATTCATTCATTCTTTCATTCATCCAGTATTTTATTGAAACAGCCTCAGAACTTTATAGGTGTTAATTTACATTTTAACTTGCATAAGTGTTTTTCAGAAATATAACACTTTAGTGATCAGAGTAAAACTGAGTATATAAATTAAGACAGAATGAGGAAAGGTGATATATATACTGTATTTACTATGTTTCCACTTCTCATAAAAATGTAGATTTATTTATTAGAGATCTGGTAACTCCAATAGACATTGAGATCAAGGTCAAGATCCTGATGAAAAGAAATCTAATTTAGCTAGTAGCAGAGAAGGACACAACTTGGGAGATTATGAAAGTAGAAGAGAGCCATGACAGTATCAGTAGCTTGTTGAATCTAGTTGCTTAAAAGAGAAGCAAGAATAAGGCAGGGATCTGGAAGCCATGTGGCTTCCTTTACTGAAGATTAGTTATATAGCTGTGTAGAGAATAGGGCTGTGGATGAAAACAGGGAAGGACCAGGAGGAAGAAAAGGACCGAGAGAAAGATGCTTGCCTATTTCGGTGTGAGAATTAAGGATAGAAATTTACTGAGTAGGTAAGAAATGCCATATCAATAACAATAGTATGGATAACAATCAAGTTATAGATCTTGAAGTGGATTACTCTGAAAACAAGTTACAAGACCCATAATATCCTCACTTCTGTGATGGCACTAACTATTTGAGGGTCTTGTTTGAAAATCAGATTAATAATTTGATAGGAGAATTGATAATAATTATTTAAAAACCATAAACTGCTACATGTACTATTAGTAATACGTTTCCAAAGGTAAGTGGACATTAAAAATCAAAGATATTCTAGGAAGTATGCTAATAATAACTTGATTTTTTAAGATGTCTAGACTGTTTCTGAGATCTTGGCAAAGCTGCCTTCTCTGGCAATGATATATTTGAGAATATAAAATTCAAAGAGAATTTGAAAGTGATTTGGAAGACACTAGAATAATATACAGATAAAATACTTTGAATACACATATAAATTGTAATTGTATATAAATGCATTAAGTTGTATAGGATCTAGGTCTTATTAATTTTGATGTATGATATTTTATTTGTAAGTATTTTTATAATAAGCATTGTAAAATTATACACAAAGGATAATTCACACATGATTATTATACTGTCCTATGATTTTCAGGGGTCTATTAAATTTACCATCCTTTACTATCTATCTAGTTTCCTACTCAATCAGAGTCCATGAGAAATCCCTACTGATGCAATTGGATATGATATCAACTGTTTGACAGTTTCTTAGTTCTTCAGTTCACTGACCTACCATATCACCCTATCTTTTCTTATGAATCATAGAATCTATGGTGTCTTCTTATAACCTCGCTTTCTTCTATAAAGTTTGTTACCTTCTTACTTTGACTCAATCTCCTGGGAAAACTTCTTAATGATTACATGAAATTCTCTACCTCACCGTGTTGAAATGTTAGCAGCCACACATGGATGGGGATATATTTTCCAATTATTTTGAAGTAAGTTTCATTGAAGTTTATACTCACTCACTGCAGGTGAGTCCTCTAGGTTAGCTGACAGTCCTTCCCAAAAGGGTCCCTGGATTATCACTCTATGTTGGACCTCCTCCTTCCTTACTCATTGTTTTTGTTGTTATTTTATATATTTGCTTTTTAAATGTCTCAGAGTTTAAGTCATTGGAACTTTATGGTCAATAGATGTACCCTTGATATGTTTTGTTTTAAGACTTAAAACTCTTATTTATAAGGAGACTTTAAAACCATCTACATGTAAAACACTCCAAAATACTATTTTCTATACTGATCAACTCTCCAGTTAATGAGATTCCATTCAGACTCACAGCCTGCACTCAACAGCCTTCTCGCCATCCCTGCCAGGATACTTAGCTAACATCTTAACTTTAAGATGTTTGAAACTGAGCTGTTGGGGTTCCTTCTTAACTTTGCTGCTCAGAAGATGGCTCCATCTTAAGTAACAACACTATCCTTCCAACTACATCCACTGTTTAGGTTGAAATCCCAGTGTTCTCTCTCTCTCTCTCTCTCTCTCTCTCTCTCTCTCTCTCTCTCTCTCTCTCTCTCTCTCTCTCTCTCTCTCTCCCTACAACCAACTGAGGAGTTGATCCACCTGGCTAGGATTTTATATTTGTAACAAAGCTGACGTCTTCTCACCATCTCTGCCATCTCATCCTTAGCTCATATAACATCACCCTCATTATTGTCATGATCTCTAAGCTCCTCTTTCAGTGAGTGAGAATGACCAAATGAAACTCAGATTAGACCAGGTTACCTCACTCCTCACAGACCTAATGGCTTCTCGTCTCACTCACATAAGAAAGCTACCTGATTCGTGTTTACTAGCCCTTAGCTTCTTCTGGGTTCTTTCCACTTTCTTCCTCACTTGTTGCAGTTTCCATTCTTACTGCTTTTAAAACACACTAAGCATATCTCAGTCTGTCAGCTGGATTGGACGGATTCCTCTCCAGACATCTTCTCAAACATTATTCAGTACTTGTTTTCCCACTTTCTGAGTCAAGTCCCAGGCCAAAGTAGATTCTCTGAGTACTTTATCTGAAATAACAGCTCCTCTACTTAAACATCATCATCTTCCAGTTCCTTAGTCCTTTTGATGCTTTTCTGAGCATTTATAATATCTGAAAATTACATTTTTAAAAGGTCTTACTATGTATTCGGTGTAAAAACCATGTATATAGACCACATCTACTTTGTTCCCAGCTATAACCACAGAACTTAAAGCATTGCCTGATATATGCTAATCACTCAGAAATTCTATTGAATGAGAAAGTAAATGAGTGAATGATGTTCCCAAAGTACCCTCCCTTGGGAAACAGAGAAGGCATGGAGGAAAGTTATGTTTAAATTTATTCTTCTACCACTCAAATCCCAGGAGAGTCTGACTATATCCTGCGCATTAAACAGTTTAGAAAAACAGTACCACACAATAAGATATAACCAAGTTAGTGATTATATTAGCTGAGTGAGTATATCTATGTACAGACCAGTTTAAGAAGAAAAAAAAGCAGGTTTCTGCAAATTGTTGTGCCTTTATGTTTTAAATTTCAAATCACACTGTAATATATAATGTAATGGGTATGTATTATTACTTCTGTAAACAGCTGAGGTCTTTAAAGCACACATACATGAGTACATGGTGTGACAGGGCAAGCACAGCAACAAATTTATCAAGATTCTTCTGTACCAGGCACCTAATGTGAAGAGGTAAAGTGAAAGAGGTCGAGTCATGTGTGAGTGTGATGGACACGTGGAGCCAAATACTTAACTGGGTTGGGCTTTTCTTGCACTGTAGAAAATTCAGAAGCACCACCAGCCTTAGAAATATTAGAAAACCCCAATGTGCAACAATCAAGTATGTCTTCAGCCATCAACTAGTGATCTACTTGGAAGATATTTATACCTACAATTACGTCTTGATCTATAATATACATGGAATATTTTTTCATCATGCAAAGTGTTTAGATAATGAGATACTAATTAGTGATCAATTAGGACTAGGGCAGGCTAGAGATGCTTGAGAGGAGAGACCAAATAGTTGGCTTTCCTTGGCAACCGAGGTCCACACCCTTCTGAGGTTTTCCACAAGGTTTCTTCTGATTGAAATTGGCTGTGGAAGACCTCAGCAGACAAGAATCTCAGGAAAGCAAAGAGTTGGAGACAAAGTCAATTGAAGAAAAATAATATCAGGAAGAAGAGCAGACTGCATTTCCCTTCTATTCCTTTTTTCTTATTATCTTTGTAATTATAATATTACATCACCCATGCAACTATAAATATGACAACAAAATACAATCTAGGTGTATTCTTTCAAATAAGGAGAGCCTATTCAAATCCAAAGCTGTTGTCACACGGAAAGGAGTTGGGAAAGTCACTTTAGAAAAAATGCAAAGGAATAACAATTGCAGGAATTCTTTTGCCTTCATTGAATTAATACTGTGACATTTCCTCTGAGATCTTTCCCCAAGGTGCCAATGAAGAAACTCTAGAATTCTCTTGATTTTTCTTCACTCCACTCTGTCTTGCATCTTTATATAGCTACTAAGCATCTTCTGCACATTTTTAATGATAAGTCTCCTTTATTAGTTGGCTTCTTCCTGCTTCTGGAATGTGTTTGCCATTAATTAGTGCTCTGACCTCAAGAAACTGGAGGACACAGGGTCAAGCTAATGTCAAGAGGCCTTCTGTATATTGAGCATAAAAGCGAACAAAAGGGCTTCAGTTCTCTGTGTCTCCTTTCTCCTTCATCTCTTGGGTTCCATTATTGTGGATGGGGAAGCTATCTACCATACCTATAATGACTACTGCCATTTAAATCACGAACCCAGATGAACTTCTGATCCTCTAAACCTAGAGCAGGTTGGTTTCTACTTACTTTCTCAAATTCTGAGCCTGGATGGATTTCCCTCCAAAGGGAATATTCCCAATATTCCCAATTCAAAACACATCTTGAGGCATGAAGACATAGTTTAGACACTATCATTTTCTCTTTTCCCATCTGCTGACCAACTTTCTCCTTTTTCCTGTGTGCTTCAAATATAAATTCAGAACTGACTGCAATCTTGAAAACAGCTAAATTCATTAAGTAAAAAGAAAGCTCTCCTGGTATTTTACCTAGAAGATCAAAGCAAGTTCAGATTTGGTCAAGAGCTGTTTCGAGGAAAATAAAGTAAGAAACAAGGAAGAAGACATATGCCCAACAGTGAAGACTGGAAAACAAGACACACCTACTACAGAGGACATTTAAAGGAAATTGGTGAAGAAATAAAAAAAAAAAAAACATGTTCTTCATGTTTCCTGAAAAATCTTCATTTTGTGAGTGACAGCTGCTAGCTGGAGTGGGCCATTCATGACTTACAGATGAGCTATTGCCCATTTTAATTTAAAGAAAGAGACAGGACTATCACTTTAGAACATGATCAATACTTAATCAAGAACAGATCTTCATGGATATTTTCACACTCATTAAAAACCATGTTTGGAATCATAAACTCTTAGGCATTTCCTTTGTCATAAAGTGAAATGGGCACCATATAAAGAGCCTGCCCTTCTGACTTTATAAAAAGCATCATTGAGACCCACTGCCAGTGGCTTTTCTTATTTCTAGCACAAAGAAGCATAAGTGTGAATGCTCTCAAATTCCTGATTTACCCGAGAACCTAAACTTTCACAATTCCAACTCATACATCAGTTTTTCAGAAAACAAATTTTGCAGCATATTTAATTGCAGTTGAATTTGTGAGTGAAGCCCTTTTTTCATATATGTAACATCCTCATTGATGCATTGGCTGGGAGCAGTCAACATGCCTCACCGATAAGCTGATGGTACACTTCACAGATATTCCAGATTCATACAGTGCAATGTTTCACAACACATAACACCATGAGATCACTGTATGAATCCAAGAATTCCTACCTCGCTTGTGGTTTGCAACTTGAACAGAAGAAACTGTTGACAAAGCTAATTTGGGAGCAACTGCATAGGTTTAAAAAAATGAACAGCAAATTAGAAACAGTGAAACGTTCAAACAGTAATTAATACCTTATTACCAACCCACTCTGTGGAGCCCTAAGTGAAGAGACTATTCATATATTTTCTTCCTGGGAATCTGTTGCAATTACAAGGAAGGTTTCTATCAAGCTGAAAATGGTTCAACATTGTCATTAGTAATAAAGTTTAGAAGCTTACTTTTAGGGGGAAGGAGAAATAGCATTTAAATTAAGGGTCCAGTGAACAAAGCTTCTCCTCATCACAATAAGGATGTTAGGATTCCTAAGTGTTCCACTTCACAAGTAGCTGTTGTATTGTTGGGGTAATGAGCAAAATCAATGCCTCGGTTTATCATGTCACTCTGTCTGTCTACACATGAACCAGTTAGGCCATTTGTTGTTGCACTGACTAGATAGATATCGCAGAACAAAGTCACATGGTCAACCATTCAGCAGTATTTGATCTCAGAGTCACCTTGAACATGGATCTCTCTAAAAATTGTGTTTTTACCCCCCTTGATGTGTATTACATTTGTGTTGTATGCTTTGTTAGTGACACGGTTGTCTTTCTAAGGAAACCTGCTGTTTCTTTCCAGTTATTCATGATGAGTTACTTGTGTAAATAACAAAACACAGAATAGGGGCTAGGGGGTCTTTATAGATTTTTGGCAAGAAAACTTATAGTTACACAGAATTGGCCTCTGCTAGACAGTGTACCTTTCACTAGTATTTCAAGTGTAAGCTCTTAATCCAGCAGGGTTACAGTTTTAAGCAGATTCATTTGAGCTCCTTATCCAAATCCCCCCAAAATCACAATTGGCCTTCACTAATGACATTTCTGAAAGTTTTGTC
The DNA here is from genome assembly GCF_003668045.3 of Cricetulus griseus. Classification (NCBI taxonomy): domain Eukaryota; kingdom Metazoa; phylum Chordata; class Mammalia; order Rodentia; family Cricetidae; genus Cricetulus; species Cricetulus griseus. The sequence continues at coordinate 47,332,608 of NW_023276806.1, read as the reverse complement.
CCAAGACACCAAAAACATAGCAAAATAATCAAATGGGTCCATTTCAGCATTTGAACAAAGCATAATCTCATTCAGTTCAAAACTCACTGTGGAGAAGAACTGAGCCTTGGGTCTTTTCCTGCATATTTGTTGCATTCAGTGTAAAATACTGTGTGCCATTTCAAAGACACTCTCAGAGAACACGCCAAGGAATAAAACCACTAGACTTCCCTCTGTCAGCAGAGAATTATATTAACAGGGATGAGCTTGATCTGTATTTCTTCTTCCACATATCTACCCAGAAACTTGAAGAAATTCATTTAGAGCAGATGATTAAGGTAATTCTATTTGCTAGTAATATATGTATCTAGGACAGTCTCAGTTTCATCACTGATAGTGGACTGAAAATGCAGCCCTTCCAATTTGACTCCTCAACAAATTGCTAATATATTTTGTTTTGCTTAGTAGCTATTTCCTGGTTCTTCCTTTTGCTCATTTCCTCCTCCATCTGTATTCATTAGAGTTCAAAAGGAACATCCTGTCTATAACTAAGGAAGGCAGAAGTCAGTGATGAGTGTTTTATTTTTGGATAGAGAAGGCAAAAGAACACTGCTTTCTATTGAGATAAGTGCCTATTTATATACAAACACATGCACATACAGGCGAGATGTCAGTGTGAATCTAACATTACCTTGCAACTTAAGGAGTTCATCATCCATTTAAAAAGTTCTATTTCTTTCCACATAATGTAACTGTCAGTTTCCTCTCCCCCACTTTTCTGCTTCACTCTCTCCCTCTATTTTTCCCTTCCTTCCTTCCTTCCTCCCTTCCTTCCTTCCTTCCTCCCTCCCTCCCCCCACCCTCCCTCCCTCCCTTCCTTCCTTCTTTCCTTTTTTCCTTCTTTCCTTCCTTCTGATATCAACAGCCATAAAGTAATTGCTGTTCTTAGAACAGACAAAAACCAGTTTTTTTTTTAAATCTGGTAAAAAAAAAATATAAGAATGTTCATTGGTAAAGAGGATGCAGGGATAATCCCAACAAGAAAATTTATTGGAATTTGTATTATGCATCATCATAGATATGTGAGAAAGAGAGTGAGAAGAGAGGCAGAGGGAGGGAGGGAGGAAGGAAGAGAGAGAGAGAGAGAGAGAGAGAGAGAGAGAGAGAGAGAGAGAGAGAGAGAACCAAAAGTTTTGCAAGTTAATATAGAGCAATAGTAAAGGAAAGCAGACCTGCTGGGAGTTTCAGTGCTGCCTTAATCTGTTTATCCTGACCTTCAAAACAATGGAAGCACCAGTTTGAGGTGCCCATATATTTTTAAGATTTACAACCATGCTATGATAACAACTAAACTCTAGGCTTTTCTTGGGATTATATCAATGTAAATTTGTCAAAACTTATAAATTCTGTCTCATCCCCATCCCCAGTTCCCCTTTACTCCATTATTGCCTGGTCAATCTTCATATTAGAAAGAAAGATTCAGATTTTGGTTGGTTCAAAGACAAGGCATCAATGGTGATGCCCTATTTAGTGTTAAGATGGTATGCAGGATTTTCCCCCAAACATGGGATTTTTATATCAGTAGGCATTTTAGACATTCCTACCTTGTTTTGGGTTAGAAACCTCAAGGGAAGAAATATTCGGCCATATCCTATTAAACTTTGGAGGAGCTGCATGCATCAGGAAAAATCAGGGAATGTTATTTTCAACTATGATGTCATTTTGTCTAAACAAGAAATATATGTATATGGACAAAGACACCAACCACACACCTGTTGTTTAGCTTGGCTGTGATGCACTTAAACAAAACATGACTTCCACACCAAACAAGAGCAAGCAATTGACAACTCCCAAAACATTGAATGGACATTGTTTATATAACTACTTCTTTAGCAAAGCTTTGCATTTACTTTGGAAATGAGTAGAGTGTTTTCACACAAATAACCAAATAGGGACTTCAGCAATTCAAACCGATATGGAGCCTGAAGCTAGAAGATAACACTAAGGAAATCATTTCTCACTTGAAGTTTCCATTCTACTCGATTTATATTTACAGATATGAACTGGTTGCATTAGTCTTTCATGAGAGATTCTCTGTGGTATGTTTTAAGTGTGAGCCATTATCTCTGACAGGAGATGGATCTAGTTCCTGTTTTAATGCACACAATTTCTCAGAGAAGTAGAGAAGGGATTACTGATGGTTCTTGCTAAAGAACAAAACAAGGGTTTTCCAATCACATCTAAGCCTTGATTGTATGGGTATATTTTCATGATGTTTCTCCTTGAAATACATTTCTAAAGTTACTTATTAAAAACCAGAAGTAATTAAGGACATGGTTTTATTTAATAATATCAATCCCGTTTTAGTTACATCAGTTACAAAACCCCAAATACTTCAGAAGGGAAGAAACCTTCCATGTTTAAGACCTGATGTTCTGAATCTGGTAGTTTTGCTGAGTACAAAAATCATGGCTAGTAAAGCAGCTATTTCATGATTGAATCTCATTTATTAAAGCCAGCTCAGAGACACATCTCTCATGTTTCATCCTTGGGGTCACTCAGTCCTCAGGACAGCTGTGACTCTGTTCTGCCTTAGTGCATTACTGTGGGTGATCCTGACTTCTCATTGGTAATGTGGACTGGAATGACTTTTAATATTGTTAGTTAAAATTGCATAAATCTACTTTTTGTTTACCTTATTAGATTGGATCTCTCCAAAGAAGGACAAAGCCTTTGACAGACCTTCGGTAAGTATCTGATAATTGAGAAATTGATATCAAGTGGCTGGGCTACTATAAACAGGTATTATCAGATTGTTTCCTCCATCATTTGATTAGCAAATGATATAGCAAATATTGCTCTTCAAGACATGGAACTTTCATATTACTCTGAATAACCTGGTGGAAAAGTTAATCTCACAGACCCATTGGTGCCACTGTTCCATTCTTCTCTGCTTTTACACATATGGATGCAAGCACAGAAAGCCTAATATTGATATTACTGTATCTATCAAAATTTATGACTAGAAAAAGAATGTAGTTGTCTGCATTTCTTTATGGGCATTGTTAAATAAACAAATACTTGGCAACATGTATGCCAAATACAAGGGTGATTCATAGGATTCAATAAAAATGATATTACTCTCTCATTCTTTTGCTCCTCTTAAGACCCTGGCATTAAGTTAAGTATTCAATAAACACTAACAAATATTCAATTCCCTGAAGTAAATTAGGCTCATTGGAAAGTATACAGATAGTATAATTGAGACTTGTTCCATCTTATCAAATCCAAATGTAATGAAGCCTCTGAGAATTCTTAGCCATTGGGCTACTTGTTTCAAGTAGATAAACAGTGCAGATAGCACAGTCTTACACTACACCAAAAGAACTTGTATTGTATTGGGTAAAGTGCTGCAAATTCATTGATTTCATTTTATTCCCCAGTCAGCTAGGAGAATCTCCAAGTCTCAGAGTGGTGCTTCATTATGAGGCAAATGGACCTGAGAGTCATAAGATGAGGAATTCGGTCATAGCTGTTCTCCTTAGGAGCTATCTGGCTGTTAATTTGCCTGAATTCCATTTTCCTTATACTTAAGACAAAGATGCTGGAGAAGTGGTCTCCAAGATTTCTTTTAGATGACAAGTTCTGTCATTCCAGTGGTTCTCTCATGGCTTAACAAGATCATACTGAAGTTTATGGAAGCATGAAGCCTATTGGGATGACATATTTGCCCTTTAGAGTTCCCCCCATGAGAGGAAATGTCCGTTGCATGCTTTGGTTGTGGGCCTTTTTTACCACCACAGTAGTAGTACCTTCATCAGAGCTTAAAAAGCACTGCTGGGGAGATATCACCATCTGCAGATGGTCAAATACTCAGGAATAAACTTCTGTGACACTGAGCCATGTGGGACAATAGACTGATGTCTTGCTATGCTATCTCCTTAACTGGATCTCATAGATGCCTATTATGTGATAAGGAGAACAAGGCATATATACCACAAAAGGCATCTTTAGTGATAAGCAATATGTTAATATCTGCAATATCCATAGGTTACATTTATCCTATTGTTATTTTAGATGTCAAACTATATCTATTAAGAGCCTGGAAAATAACTATTTAGGGGGAAAATATATGAAATATGGTACACATAAAAAGAGCTCAGACCAGAATTAAAAATCTACAACTTTACAAATTCTTAACCTCTCTAAGTTTTCTCATTGGTAAAATGGAGAAAATGGCATTGGGTGTTATGGAAACTGCATTACAGTGAGCATCCAGTAGCTATTAGCTCTTTCCCATTTGTGCTTACTGTGGCAATGGAGATCAATAATATAGTATAAGTGTTCTTCTAGATTCAAAGTTTGGAGAATAATATACTCCCCTATTCTTTTTTTGTCTTCATTTTCCCCAAAGTAAATTATTCTGACCTGCATAAAGCTCATTAAAATACAGCTTGTTCTGGAGAATAACCTGGTTCTAGACTGTGTCACTGAACTCTACTGGTCAGAATGAAGCAAATTACCTCCCAAACTATGATAAACATTAGATTTCAATCTTTCACAATGTAAGGATGGTAATCTCCACATTTCTGTTATGATTCAGATATGTCATTTTTCTGGATTCTTTTGTTAACACAATTCTTGGGGAAATTATAAAATCATTTAGTTGTAACACTTGAAATACATTTTCATGAATTAGAAAACTGAAATTCACATTATAAAAATGAGAATCTGGAAGAATATTTTTTTTCTCTCCTTTGTGCTCCAAGGATAGGTTTCTGCACTGTAAATGGAAAAGAACCATGTTAGAATTGCTAAAACTGACCATCTAGTCCCTACACCATAGTGAATCAAGCTGAAAGCAATCGTGAAGCAGAAACTAAAGAATTCTGATTTATATAATCACATTTTGAAGGTAAAATTGCCTTAGAATATTACATCACATGACATTCACTAAGCAGAAAGGGAAAGTGAGTTTCAATTCACTTGTGGAGAGTCTTTATGGACCCAGTAAACGGACTATTCTTTCCAATCAAGGAGAAAATTTACTGACTTTTTCTAGAATATTCATCATCTACTATCTTGTACTATGGTGTTTTAAATGACCAGGAAGCTATTTCTAAGGCTATGGTGGAAGATTTAAGGCAGGAGTTGGAAACTAGATAATATTTGATTCACGTGTAAGATAAAGTTAGATGAGTTGTTCAAATATATTAATAGCACTAATGCTAATATAATATTTTGGTTCTGAAATACCACCATGATATAAGCTGGTATTTGAAAGATGCTGGTGGTGAGCCTGCACTGAATACACATCCAAGAGAATATGGGGGAAAATTGTGTGGGAATAATATCCCAGGACCTTTTTGTATTTATATAATCATTTCTAGTATTCCTTGAGAAATCTTGAAATAGTACTATTGCTGCCCCTTGAAAGTGTCTATAGAAGATCCAAAAGCTCTTCAGGAGAAATTCTCTTGGATGTAATCTCACAATCTCCACAAATACCAGACTACTTCTGAAAAATGTAGCATAATTAAGTTGATGGGAGAGATGAGTTTAATGTCATAGTAGGAGATCTATTCTTGAGATGACATAGTTGCCTGAACTTTACTGTAAGCAACTATTTTAACAGATAAAAACATTGGTTTAGTCTCCCAGAGTATGTGCAAGCACGTTACATAATTCACATAGCTCCCATATTGTTTTGTACTCTTAATAGCCCAACATTTATATACTTGCGCTCTGCTAACTAAACTGCGAAGTTGTATGATGTAGAGAAGCACATGCTCTGATGGGGTAAGAGTTAGTGGTCCCTCTTCCTCATTCACCATGCTTATGTGTTTTGCTGACAGCACAGTGAAGTACCAGCAAAGTAACTTCCGTTTTTCTCCAAAATCTGTGGGTTTTTATGAAGAACTGGTTCAATTCAGGAATCAAGGGGTTTCTTAACTACATTGAAAGAGTCTTGGCAGGAGTCAATAAATCCAGATTTTTTCTTTATGTAATCTCTTATACTTCTTTTAATGCTATGAAGACAGATATGCAGTCCTGTTCATAGTACATTGAGAAAGCTACTTGGTCGCTCTGAGCCTCAGATTTACCATTTGTAAAATAGAACTTGATAGAAGCTTGGGGGACATAGCCCTGTAATTCAAATCACGTATCTTTGTATAGCTTTTCCCAAGAGGTGGAATGATCAGTTGGTCAGCCAATGGGTAATTGGCACTACAAGACTTGTAATCCAAGGAGACTTCAATTGGTACACTCTGAAAGGGGCTAGTGCAGGATAGGGATCCATAGTAATCTGTTTTGAGTGTTCATTATAGGAACCTTGATATATCTTCCATCTAGAAAACATCCTACCCTACAAAGACAACTAGAAAATGTAGAGATTTTTAGCTCACACTTAAAAAGTGGATTGACATTCTACAATTGACTGGGTAAAGGTTAAAACATAAAAAAGTCAATGTTCTCAAGATGGGTAATTATTGCCAATTAAGACTGGTAAACCTCTCACATTCTTTGCATAAGAGGGAGATTCTTACCCTCTCACTGGAATATTTGATGTTGTTCAGAATTTTAAAAAAAAAGGCAGCTATGTCCTAATGTTCATTCAATTTTAGGATAACAACAAAGGTTTCATGAATATGAAATGCTAGTTACACAAATATGAAATGGATTTGTGATGAGGATACTGGGTACATGATAAAACGGTCCCAAAAGGCATTACACCTGAGACCTTAGCTTTCTTTCTAGAACATCAGCAAACAGTTCAAAATTAATGTAGCATACCATGCAATTTGCCATGTTGCTACACTAGCCTGATGATTTTTTTCCCTCATTATATGAAATCTAATTAGTTAAAGGGCAATTCAATGGGACTTTTATTTGGGGGATTTAGAAATATTAAAACAGGGGGAAAATCAAACAGACACTGCAGCTGTCTGAGTGGAGTGAACATGGTTATTAATAACCCTTGGGCGGGTAAGTGATTAACCTTGTGAGTTTTCCTTCTCACCATTCAAATTCCTACCAGAAATCAGCACTGCGCAAAAATATTTGGATGCTGTACGGAAAACAACTTCTACAAGGTCTCCAACTGGCATCAAATGTTCTCAAGTATGAAAACATCTCCGAGCTTTCTCAACAGGCTGATGGATCCCTGCAGGTAGCATTTCCCTTGTTTAATAGTCCTGCCAATTAAATCAAATTAGAGATGAATTTTTAACTCTGTGATGAAGGCAATGCTCATTATAAGAGAAAACAGGAGAATGAGATACTTCCCTTAAGTGAATTGTTGTTTCAAATTTAATAAATGGGCTACGGGGGAAGGGAATGTCAAACTGCTCCATCACAGTTATCTGATTTTTATACCATCACATAACATCAGTCAAATAAAAGTTGTTTAGGAGGATAATCTGTAGCTAGGTTTGTAAACTATATATCTATAACTCTCTCTCTCTCTCTCTCTCTCTCTATATATATATATATATATATATATATATATATATATATATATTCCTATTTTTCTTTTGAGTATTTTCCTTTGTGTTTATTTAAAAATTCCAAGTATTTTTGAAATAGACTTCTTGATGTCGTATTCATTCTCCGGAGGATTTACCTTTTACATTTGACTCATCTATCATCTGCCTTTGTAAGAAATAATAGTCACCCCCACAAAGCTATTAAACATTAGGACAGTTCTTGCTAACCTAATTATACTCTTTATAATATATTGTTTAATATGATTAGTGTAACTCTTTGCATTGCTGGACTGAGAATTAGATAATATATGTTAGAACATAATGATTATGTTCTCACTATAAACAAAAAACACCCACAATAAACCATCTATTAATTTGGATCATCAGCATCAACAAATGTTCACTTGAATAAAATTGTGAATTACATGTATATGAATTGCTATGATATGAGGTTAAATATAAACAATAGTCAAAAAGCTTAAATGGCTACAGATCTATTTCGGGATTCATTAATTGTTGACAATATGATTAGTACATTTTTTTTTTTTTAGCCATGGGCCAAAGCACATCAAAATGACTGATGTGATCTTGGGATGTTTGAGGAGCCTATTTCCTAGATAGACAGCAGCAGGTACAAATGACCTTAGTGGGAAATTTGTTTTTAAAAATATTTTTAGCAGATGATCAGAAAGGATAGCCACTCTGTCCATGTGGTTGAATTTTAATGCTGATGTTGACGATATGAAATCTATATTGAAGTCTATTAGAGCTAAATCCTCCAGTCATTGTAAAATATAGCATATGCATGTAAACTTATGGTTAGGTACGTCTACATCAATAGTTTACATCGATAATATACATCATTTATTTTCCATAAAAATACTTAGATGATCAGAGTCTCATGGGTGGTTTCATTTGTTAAGATGGAATCTTCCTAGATAGTGATTAGGATTGTATTCATCTATTCCTTCTTTGGCATGAAGAGAGAAGCCCTGGAAAATGCCCAGACTTAGCTAAATATCCAGGCAGCTTCCTCTTCTCTATCTTGTACCTTGAAACCATCTGCCCATACCCTCTGCACCATCTAGGCCTGGCAATGAATCATCTACATGTGATTTCTTTCTCCATGAAGAAGAAAGGAATCCACCAGTGCACACAACAAGCACCATGTAAGGCCACAAAAAAGGAACTTGCTAATGCCATTAAAGACACCTGGAAGATAATATTGTGTTTTATGATGTTATCACAAATATCTTTACCTTAAAAGCCAGGCAACAGGAAGCTAGTCATGTGTGATACTGAGTGATCCCTGAATGCTCTTCCATCTTGCTTATTAGAAATTAAAACAAAACCAAAAAGCACCCATTGTGCTCTAAGATGAGTAGCCAGAGGTGATCAGCCTACAGATTATCATTTTGAATCATAGGGTTTGTCAGAGATATTAGCAGTGAAATTTTCTGAGGTTCATGGTCATAGAGATTAGTACATTTTCAAAAGGAACAACACAGCATCCTTTCAGGTCACCCCTGATTTCCAAAGGTAACTGTGCAAAATGAAACTTCAATTTCCTGATTCAATGTGTAAAAGGTCAACATCTGCTGATGCTCAAAGGTGGGGGATGGGGTGGAGGCGGCCAAATGAGATGTGGAGTGAGCAGGTACAATCAGAGGTCCATGCAACACACAACTGGCTCTCAGAACAGAAACACACCCCAGCACCAAAGAACTACTTTTCCACTCTTCCATTTCTGAAACTCTGGACATGCCAGATCACGGGAGCCCTTCTGTGTCCCTGCTTTAAAATTGCACAAGAACAGTTGTCAAGGCCTGAAAGGAGCACTTTGGGCTAGATGCATAGGCAAATGCCAAGCACTAAAGCAGAAATATTAGAATTAAATGTCCTCATTGGCAAGGTAGCCCCAAGACCACTTTTGTATCACAGGTTTGGGTCAAAATGGATGTAAATGCTGCTTCTGATAATAGAGCAGCTGATTTTCATGGCATTTAACATGTCTAATGCTTAACAAATAAGTGCCTGGGCCTATTCACAAGTTTAAGTAAATTGGGTTGATCTATAAATTAGAGGAACTGGCCTTGCATGTATAAGACATGGTCACTTTCTTTACCCGATTATTAGAGAATTGCTTTTAGAAGGGTGTTGGGTTTGGCAATGCTTCAACTGCTGTTATTTACACTGTGAACATTCTCCATGGCACAAGCCTTTGATGAGTGAGCATTGTTAGGGACCAGTCTTCTTTCCATTTATACTTCATAACTGAGGCTTCCTTAGTATTTTTTTAAATCATTGTTTCAGTAGTGTCTCTAAGTTTTTTGACATTGTACATAAAGGGCAAGCTGTAAAAAATGGTGTGAAATTATGCTCTGAAATAGTATCGAGCATGTTTGTAATGCACATTTCCAGCATTGGGTGAGGCTGCACTCAGACAGGAAGAGGAGTTGCAGTCTGAGCCTCTTGTGGTAGCTAGAGCTGCTCAAACAGTGATGTTAGGCAAGGTTGTCCAGAATGGAGGGAAGATTTCTCTCCAATTGCTTGGATTTCTACTACAAGATTTCTTAAGGAAGTTTTGGATCTATCCCCCTTTCCTACCAAAGAGAAAACAAAGAGCTCCAGAATGAACAGAACACTTTAAACAGGAGAGAGGAGTGGGCAGTGTGCAAACTGATTATCTTTAATTCCTCACAATGATGAATGATCAGAAACCCACCTCTTTCAGGCCTTCACAAAACCTACATTTTAATTCATTACAAGATTTCCTCTCTGGCTTCATGGTGTTTTCCTTGAATTTTAATGAACACACTTAGGACATTCATGGATACTCACTCTCTCTGCTCTTTTCAGTTACATTAGAAATCCCAACTTGGTCCCACAGAGAGATTACAATCTGTTGTTGGTTACTAAGTGTGAAATAGGACTGTACATAAAATGATATGTATTTATCTAAGTAATTGCTTCTCCGTTCATGTCTCTGTTCAGGTGGCCTTCATGAATTCAAAGTCATCAGATGGCATTGCACATCTACACAAGAGCTGTGCACAAGTCACTATTTTATCTGTGTTCCCAGTTCACCTGTACCTAAAACCAGGAGGACACTTGAATTCTCATAGATAATTCTCTATTGCATCAGAAATGGACATGAGAAAAGAGCTCTGAGGAGCTGAACAACAAAGCAAAGCTAGCCTAGGTTTGGTTTGGTGATTGTTTTACTTACTACCAATACTGGAAATGCTGGGAATACCTGCAGAGAAAAAACAAAACAGAACAATAAAGAACTGTTAGCTATTTATTATGTGACATCTTTAACTTATTGTAAAAGTCTTAGAAATACAACACTTGGTGGCTCAGATTATTAGAAATTAGTATAGAAAATTTACATAAAATATGTGTGCATAAGTATGTATATTGACATTTATTCTTGAACTCCTCAGCTTATCAGATTTGAAAAGTTCCTATCCACCTTCAGTAGTGTAATGATGCCTAGTGACATGAAACATTTTGTGCTTACTTATAAGATTAACAGATCAATTCTATGTGGATCAGAGTAGATATATTAGGCTAGGCTTTTGATCTGACCACACTGCTTAATATATACCATGTGCACCTGCACAAATATATCTGTATGTACAGTGGGTCCCTTTAAATCCGTTACAAGGTATATGCATTAGCTGCTGAAAATCATTTGACGTTTATTTGATTCATTTCACATAGTCATTCTTTTTATTCCTCTTTTACTTGTCACTATGTGGATTAAACTCTGTAATAGAAACTTAATTGAGCAGAATAATTCAAGAATACATTACATCGTTCATATTGATCATGGGCTTCACCGATTATTCAGCTTCTCTTTGATTCACAAGTCATGCTAAGCTGGCGAAGCTCTTTCAGAGTTTGGCTTGATCTCTTAGAAGTATGTTGGCAATGTGCATCCTACCAAGCAGTATAGTACTTTGACCAAGTGCAGAATCTCAGAAGCCAGGACATCTCAGTCCAAAGGGTAGCCTTAACTCCTAAATCCTTACTAGGCTTGTGATCTTGGGCAAGTTCTATATAATCTCAATGCTCACTTGGTTTCCGAACTCTCTATTTATTGTGGAGATTATACAAATTGATAGATGGAAAGCATGTAGACCATTATTTTGTAAGTAGTATTCTTGTAATAGTTACTCTTACTATCTTAGCTTGCTCATGAAGCATTGCTGATTAAATATCAGGGATTTACCTCTTGACACCCAGTCGATGGTTTCTGTATGGGGGACAACGAGATGTGGACCAGGCAGTGCTGAGCAAGGGTCCTGCACTGCTGCTACTGACTTTTAGCTGCTTCAAGCTCATTTGCTCATCTGCTAAGTGGCCAGTCATATCTACTGCATTGGACTGCTGTGAGGATTGAACATGATAAACCTGAAGCACGTCTGACACAAGGTATGCAACCAATAAGTAGTGGCTGTTAATGAGTCAGTCAGCCATGTTCTCCACACCACTGAAGTGTCCTCACAAGTGGGGAACGTAAGAATCGTTAAGCTTCTAATTTAGCACTTATCTTCTAACAACTGCCCTCTGCGTAACTGAACTGATCACTTTGCCTTTTTCTGAGGCTTCTATATTTACAGACTTTAAATAAAAGATTTATTTTTCTGTAGCCATGTGAGAAATGGGTGGCTATAGAAAGGTTATTATGCTGTATATAACACCCTGGAAAGAGGAAAAGATGGTCTTATTTTCAGTTATTCGGTACATAAAGGATCTCTTTATTTAGATAGTTGGTGTGTGGTTATTATTGTGGTTATTGCACGTGTTTGTGTACCTGTGTATGTGTGTAGGGTAGGCACTCACTTCAGACTGCACATGTAGAAGGCAGAGGTCAATGATAGGTGGTTTCCTCTATCCCTTCCCACTGTATTTTTTTAAGGCGGGGTTTCTCTGTCAGCTTCAATCTCCCAGTTTTGGCTGGACAGACTTGCCAGTGAGCCCCTGTGATATGCCTGTGTTGCCCTTGCCCTCAGTGATTACAAGCATGTGCCAATGGGCCAGTCTTTTCTGTGGGTACTGGGGATCTGAACTCATTCTCAGGCTTGTGCAGGAAGTACTTTACCGACTGAGCCATGTCCTCTGCCCTTAAATACATAGAGTTTATAATACTTCAGCTTAATTACTTATCTCTGTTCAGTCAAAATTGGAAAGCTAAATGTCCATATTCCATCTTTCTCCTGTGATCTGAATTTTAAGCTAAATGTGGTTTCTACAAAGGACATCTAGACTCCAAGCCCAACATTTTAGTCAACTATCTTTACTGCAATGTGACATTGACTTGGTACTGAACCTTTTTTTTTCCATTTTTGCAAATTCCCCACTGAGTGAGGTGTGATGGCAGCATCATAATTTTAGTATCAATTGCAGAAGCTCAGAATTTCCTCATGATTGAAAACTCTTCTCTCATGCAAGGCACTGCTTGCCTGTTGCAATCCATCAAAGAGAATGGAAGTTGAGATAGCAGGGAGAGACTCTTCATGTGTTTTCAGACTTCCACGGAGGCAGAGGGCCATGCATAAATGCAAGGCGAACTGCTTAGGGAGTTCCACCAGACACAATAATAAACAAGCTGGCAAGGAGGCTTACTGCAGTGCTTGCTTCTGCAGAATGCTTCAGAATGATGCTGAAGTGTTTCTGTTCCTCTGGGGTCGCAAGTGCAGGAGAACCCTGTTCATCCCAGGTATCCACACAATGCCAACCAAGACTATTCTGAGATTCTATTTTCCTCATGAAGATGCTATTACCTAACACTGGGTGCTTAGAATTCAGGCTCTCCTTCATTCCATGCGTTGTTGTTTTTTTGAGATATCGCCAGATGAGTCACTCTTCATTCCATGTCTGTAAAAATGGTAATTGCTCAGAAAAGATTTTTAAACTGCTCATTTGAATAAACAGCTTTGGAATTGAATATATCTGAACACCAAGGGATATCTATTAATTTATTTCCAAATGTTATTTTCTCCTAATGGTTCCTACGTTAATGTCAAAAGCACCTTACTGTTTCGGTGGTCTGTGGACAACTAAAGAACTTAGTAAACCCAGTGCATCCACTAGAAAAGCAACATGTATGCTCTGAGGAATGCTTTAAGAACTCAAGAAAATAATGCAGGAAAACCTAGAAGTGGAAAGGCAGGTGTCTTCAGGCTCCATAAAAACCAGACCCCAGGATCTGATCCCATTTTACTGTGGCTCCTGCAATCATAAGTGATGGTATGGCTCAGATCATGCTTGGAGAAATTGTCTAGGCACGTGCTGGCAGCTGCAGCTTTCTTTTTCTTTGTCATGCTCCCTCTGATGTGGTAACTTTTGGTAAAGATTATTTTTGCCTTTGAACTAAATATTTTCTTCCAGTCTTTCTCTTTATCCTCATATTGGCTGTTCTCTCTGTGATCTCTTAACCATCTGTCCAGGCTTCCATGATGGATTTATCTGCTTTTCTGCAATTCAGTTGGGTTTCTCTGAGAGCACTGATGGAGCAAGACCACCCACTTTTCTTTTTTAGAGTCTCTGTTATCTTTGTGGGACAAAGTATAATCCAGAAGAGTTTCACAAGATATCAGTTTATTGGTTCTGGGGATTGGACATGAGGTTCCGTCACACTTGGCAAGTGCTTATGACAGAGCTATTTGACCCCTCTGTCTACTTGTTTTGTGATAAGGTCTCTTTAAGTGTGATTCACTCTGCTCCAGGAAGACATTTATGTTGTGATCCTCCTGCCTCAGCCTTCTAAGTTGCTGGGATTAAGAGTCTGATAGGAAGAAGTAGTAAATGTACAGATTCCTCTCACCACTTTACCATTCAAGAAAATCACTGGGTCAAGCCCAACATGGAGCTCATTGGAAAATTGCCTGGTGTCAGATGCCTGACCTATTTTCTTTGTAGGTTTTTGTTCATCCCTTTTCTTTTAATTCCCATTTTGATGCTTTTACTTATATTTTTCCCTAAATGACCTATGGGCAAGTACAGGTTTTGTGGGACATATAGGAAATTTAAGAATTCTCTCTAATACTAAGCATATAACCTTAATGTTTAAAGTTAGATATGAAATTGAACTTCGTTATTTAAATGTGTCTAGGGAAGAACCAAAGCTTTAGATTCCACTAGCTTAAATCATTCTCTGAATAACCTCAATGATACTCCAGAAGGATAAATAGATGCAGTACATAATAAAAAATACACTAGCAAACAAGGAAGGGGGAAACCAACACAAGGTAATTATCAAAGTTTGGTAAAGCTTTGAGATCTTAAGGGGAGTTAAGAATTCAGCCATCATTTCACAGAAGTGACATAGGGAGCTGCAGGCACCCAAGCTGACCCATTTGTATGCAGCACTAGAGCATGCGACTCCCAGTCCCTGTCTGAGCAGTGTAGATGCGTCCTGGGAAAAGAAAACACAGGTGTGGGTGACCTCTAATGAGAGGCTCTGCAGTACATAGAGTGTGATTTTAGCACCGGTGCTTCAAGAATTAAAATGTCATTATGCTATAGAAATGCATACAAGTAAACCAGAGGGGTATTATGTCACCATGTGCTACGAGAGAAAGAAGGTAGGAAGATGCTGGTGGCTGTTCAGTCCTTCCTATTCTTACATGCATGTTAATATTTATTATAATGGAATTCTGCTGAAAACAGAGACAAGAATATGATAGAGTTATATAATGTTATAAAGAGAAATTTTTTGATAGCTTTTCTTCATCAAACAAATAGCTAAAGGATGTGTAATTAAGCTTACAGAAGTCAAAATGGTAGAGATCTCAAAAATAAATAAATAAATACCCAATCTGCAGAAGCAGATTAAGTAAGACAGTGCTAAAGCTATAACTCCTTTGAGAGCCAATGGCAGGCTTGCAGCTTTCCATCATGAGGGAAGCAACATGATAAGGATTTGGTATGCTTCAGAATGCAAGGAAAAATTACCACCATTGTGATAGATGGTTTGAAAAACCCATCAAGTAGGTGAGTAGATCATCCCCCAGTCAGAGTGAAGCCATTGGGAGCGCTTAATTCTAAAATGCCATAAAGAGGAGATCAGAAATGGTATGAAAATATTCTGCAGACTCATTCATATTCCAGAGGAATTGCTTCAGAGTCTTCCAGTCTGGGTTGCTAGTCCAAACTGTTGTTTGCTAGGAAGTGCAGTGTGTTGTCTCCCAGGAACTTGAAAGTGAGGGAAATAAGGTTGCCTTCACAAAATGACACTGTAGAATTCTCATGTAAATTGCCCAAATCGAGAGAGTTAGTGTCACCTTCCTGTAATAGGAGGGCTCCGGGAATGAAGTATACATGTCAGGCATAACAGAAGTGATATTAACCCGACTTCCTATATTAACGTATCTGACAAATGGGAGAATAAACGCATTGAAATTGGGAAGCCTAGGAAAAGGGATCACCTGAGAAGCAGGGTGGCATTACGGTGTCATTGCTGTCTCAGAAAGAGGGCTGGTAACCCGGATATCCTCAGACTCTCCTTCTTCTTTGAAGGAAGACTGATTCTGGTGGGATATGAATGTCAGGATGACTCAGCCTGATGCTAATAGCATGGAAGCCATTTAACTTTCCTGCTCCTGAGCTTATAACCAGACTTTGGGATATTATCTGACTCCACAGGCAGTCTTAATTGCAGGAAAGAGGATGTACTGGTCATAAGGCTTTGAGTATTTTTAATGCCATAGCAGTTATTTTGTATGATGGATAACATAGTATTTGGCCACATTTTATCTTTCCATATAGCCATCTCCAAGGGGAGACTTACTTGATCCTGTGTTAGCTCACAGTGTGAATATAACAATTGTAGCAACTAAATTCAATGTGGTATGTACCCAGCATTATCTTACATATATTAGTTAAGGTTTAGTTCAGCTCTATGAATAATCAAGCTAATTTTACAGATGGGAAAAATGTAAATAGAAGACAATATGTTACTTGCCCAAGATCAACCCAGTTGAGAAGAAGACTGAATTTTGAACTCAGAACTAGTGTTGCAACTGTAGACCATAACCATCACTTTACAGTCATTCTTTTATTATAGACTGAAATTTCTTGTCTACCATTATCAAATTTAAATAGAAAATGTGAAAGAAGAAAGCTTTTCCCAAAGTACTCCTGAAGCACAATATAAGGTGATATAAAGTAATTTGGAGAGAAAGCTTGTAACTATTATGTCTATTGTCTCCTCTTATTCCCTTGGTGAGAAAAATTATATAAAATGCTTGATTGAGTAAGGCTGTTTATATTATTCCTAGGATACTATAACAAAATAATATATGTATTGCCTCATCATTCAAAAATTCCCAAAAGTGCTGCATTCAAAACAAACTGTCCCCATAAGCTTCAGATAAGGGTATTCAGGCTGGGACTTATGAGCGGCTTGGAATTCTGCTTGTACATTTGAGTTTAGAAGCTTGTTGCATGAGTTGGCTTTGCACATATTGAACCAAGGTGAATAGGGTTCTCTGCTGTGTGATAATCATTCTGTATGCTGTGACTATGTATTACTATCATTGGTTAATGAAAAAAATGCTATTTGGCCTATAGCAAGACAGGATGAAGTTAGTTGGGCCAATCAAACTGAGGACTGGAATGAAGAAGGGTAGAGTCAAGAGAGATGCCAACTAGCACTGAGAAAGCAGGACATGTAGAAATGAGGTAACAAGCCATAAGCCTTGTGGCAATACATAGATTAATAGAAATGGGCTAATTTAAATGCAAGAGCTAGTTAGTAATAAGCCTGAGCTATTGGCCGAGCATTTATAATTCATATTCAGCCCCAGAGTCAGTTATTTGGAACTGGGTGGTTGGGATGGAAAAACTTCCATCTACAATTCTCAGCTGCAAGGGTTGGAGGTCAGAGGTTGGAGATAGTCTAGGAACCCAGACACAGAATTTTGCTCAGGGAGGCCTCTGAAAACCATCCTGACAGCATGCTGTTTCTAGATGATTGCATGGGTAGTGAGAATCAAAGAGCCTGTTTGACTATTGGATTTTCTCCAAGATCTCAGATGGTCTTTCTCTGTTGGAGACTGAATGCTCTGGTATTAGAGCTGATGGACTGTGAAGACCATATATTCCAGAAGACATAAGAAGATGGATGCAAAGCCAATCTCGCCATGCATACATTAAAGGTTTACTTAGGATTACTCAATCATTTACCAAAATAACTGTTCCATAAACACTTAACAGAACCAAGAATAAAGAATAACCATGCTATTGAATAGCTAATGTTTTAGCTCCTATAGCTAGACATAGCTGAATTTAAATGCGAATTTTACATGCATTAGCTGTGATAGCAAAGGAAATCTTACGAATTCTCTGTGCCTGGTTCTCCCCATATTTCAAATAGGATAATATTAGCTCATACCAAATGGAGATATTGTGGGGATTTAAGTCTGTAATGTATGTAAAGTTTTTAAGGAAGTGCAAAAGCATAAGTAAGCAACAGTAGCTGTCATTTTAACAATTTCTGTTAGAGAAATTCAAACAGTACCATTAAATCTATACATACTATCAAAAATTAGAGTGAGGGAGAAAGAAAGGAATAGCTAGTTTTGCACAGGGGAGTTTAGGTAGGCTTCACTGATGAGTTAGCATTGAGGCAGAGTCTTCAAGGAATGAACAGAATTTCAATAAAGAGAGAAGAGAAGGTACTTTTGGAGAAAGAAATAAATTTTCTATTTTGTTGTGATTTGTACAGATAACTGGTAGAGTTTTCTATACTCACTAAAAATGACAAGAACTAGAATTGGTTGATGATTGCTAAACCAAGAGCTAAAACAAGAAGATAGATTGGGATGTTGAAGGGTGCAGGCTGCAGTGTGATAATAAACAGGGATGGGAAATGATAAATAGATACAGGAGGGACAATTTCGAGAGCAGGGAATAACAATCAGAGTTCTGAGGAGCCATGAGTCTTAAAGAATAGTCTCTTGTTTAAACAGATGTCAAAGTGGAGCTCAAGTCCCAGTGGGGAAACAGATGGCTGCTTGAATAACCCGAGGATCAAATGTAGGAAGTATAAGTCATTAGAGGAAAGATGAATCTTAGTCTAAGTTTTCATCCCATCTCTACTACAAGAATTACAATAATATGCTTCCATACTTGAAAATAAAAAATAACATAGTCTCAACCTTATAAGATCAGTGTGATTCTAGGAGGGACTAACGCAGTTAAAGTGTTTAGGAAACTGACTGGATAATGATGCATCAGTGTGTACATCTGGGACTATAGAAACTGGTCAATGTAAATTTAATATCAGGGAAAATAATAGAATAGTCATCAAATTACTTCCCATTACTCAGAGGAGTAGGAGATATCGTACAACAATTCAAGCTGGATATCCAAACAGACAAGAAATGTCAGATCAATTTAATTTTTCTTACTTGAAGAATATTAGACTAGGTCTTTTAGGAAAAGGTAAAAATATAGAGTACAACTGAACTGACTGTGCTTTTGTCTGTTTCCATGGTGTTCTTAAGGCACATTGAGAGAAATTGGTTAGATCACCATGCCCCACAACAGTGTTTTGTAGAAAGCTATTGATTGGTAAATGAAATAAATTTGGGAAATACTGTCAAACAGGTTACTTTACAGCAGAACTTCTTAGGTATTTCTAATAATGTGATGTGAATATGTAAAAGTAAGTATATTAGAATTTTCTAATTCTTTTGCCATAGAATTTAGAAAGATTGTATGTGTTTTGCTGTATGGTGTGTGTAGGTAGGTGTTCACATGCATACATCTGGTATATATTTACCATGTTCCATGCATAGAGGTCAGAAGATAGCCTTAGGTGTCAGTAGTTGCCTTCCACCTTGAGAGAGGGTTTCTTGTAGCTTGCTGCTTCACAACTTTGACTAGCTGGCTCATGAACTTCTACAACACTGGTCCTCAACCTTCTTAATGCTCTGGCCCTTTAATACAGTTCTTCATGTTGTGGTGACCCCCAATCATTGCTATTTCATACCAGTAATTTTGCTAATGTTATGAATAGTAATGTCTTTTCCAATCGCCTTAGGGGACCACTGTGAAAGGGCCCTTTGACTCTAAAAGGGGTTGTAACCCACAGGTTAAGAACCACCATTCTACCTATTCTCTCTCCACCTCTCATCTTCATGTAGGAGTGCTGGAATCATAAATGTGCACTACCATATCTAGCTTTAAGTGGGTTCTGCACATCTGAACTCAGGTCCTCACACTTTCATATAAATTGCTTTACCCACTGAGCCATCTTCTAGGGCGGTCATAGAGTTTTTCTAAGGGTAGAAAAATGAACACAGTTTGAGAAATGGACATTGAGACATTCCATTTTGTTGGAGAGATGGCTTTTACAGGGAGATCATTAAGTTGCATGTAGAAAAACATCATGCTCATGTTGCATACACCACACTTGCATATGCCATAGGGGTAAGAGTTTGCGGGTTGCTACTGAATACCTTTATTCATGATCTGGGCAATAGGAATCAAGAGAATCATGATTAGGCATAATGTTGGACAGAACTTCCCTCTATTTGGAAAATAAAAATGAAATTCAAAGGACAGTTAAGAATACATTTTATTAAAAATAAAATAAAGGTCATTAGGGAGACAAAAATAACTTTTCTATAAAAGCATAAGCTTTTTTAGAGAAAAGACAAAGGTCTTTATGAACATGCATATGTCTTTAAAGATTGACACTGGGTCTCAAATACAAGTACAATGAAAAAGAGTATCATTAGAGAAGTTCTTAGCTGGCATTGGCCAAGTTTATTATAGTAAAAAAGCAGACTAGGGTGATTTTATTTTTGAGTATTGGTATTCCATACAATTCTTCCTTGAGGCTATGTGTGTCATGAGAAAGAGGCTTTGAGTTGCTCTAAAATGCAATAACTTCAAAGCTCAGGAACTTGAAACAATATCTCAGTTTGAGTTGTTCCTAAATGGTAAAGTAAGTGCCCCCAGAAGTGGGTCTTATAATGAAAATCTCCCACTTTCTAGCTCAAATCTGTGCAGGTATACAGAATCTGACCTTCTTCTACCTACTTTTGAATCTAAGTGTAGCGATCACTTGTGACTGATGACATCTCCAGGCCACTAAGGTAGATGTTGAAGGTTTCAGTCTCTTCTTTTTCATTCGAATGACTTGAAGTTTGTTATGGACATGTGACATCCTAAAAGTGTCTCTTAGTTGACTCACAGTGCATGGAATAAAGTCATGTGAGGGTGTGGGTAAATGTCTGTGCATGTGCTAACATATTCATGTATGTGAGAACAAGCATTATGGAAGGAGAATCATGAAAAGCAGGAGGTTCTGGAGACAAAATTGAAATTCAAAGAATCTTTTAAAAATAAAATTTTATAAAAAAGAAAATAGATATCCCTAGGGAGACAAGAAAGATTCCTTTTCTATAAGCTTTGTAGAAGAGAAGAGCTTGGTAGCTTGGGTGGAAGGACCATAGTAACAAACTAGAGGACTTTGAAGACAGGTAATCAAGTAAGTGGCATGCAAAATTTTCATATGAGGACAAGATAAGGGTTAGAAGATTGTGAACATGGAATAAATAAAACTAGGACAAATAGAGTTCTTATACTCTTAGAAAGATATAAAGGGTCAAGATCCAACATTGAAATTAAGAAATAAGTTACATTAATAAAAAATATCCAGCAGAGGACAATACTATCTTATATAAAAGAATCTTATTTTATATATTTTTATTATTTTATACATTCTGTGAAGGTGTTATGCACAGCATATTTGTGAATTAACTTCTTAATCTTCTTAAAATTGCTGTGAAGGAAGAACCATTATTCTCACACCAACAATGGGAAACAGGGTGTTGGGGAGGACAGATTAGTAGCAAAATTAGTGGGTTTCATCTTGTAACATGTTGCCAAATTGTGGAAGTGTTTATTGCCATTGTTGGGTGTTTTAATTAAAGCCTGAAATGTTAGAATATGTGTTGATTTCAAGATTTTTCCATATAATTTCTAAAGTCTTTCACCAAGGTTTTGCTCTATTTATGACTGAAAAATTAAATTGACCCCTTAGCCACTGTTAGCCATTGGGTCCCTATGCCATTTTGCTGCTTGAACACACATGGGAAAGAATTCTAGTAGTCCATAGAAAACCAGTTAAAAACAGGAGAGGGGATAGTTGAACAAATAGGGAAAATCAAAGGAGGTAATGGTCTCTTGGCCAAGACTAACCTGGCAGTATTTAATATGCAAACAGTGAAGGGATAAAAAAATCATGCCCCCGAGAATAAAATGAGAAACTCATTTCAGGGAGGGAGCTTCTCAGAATCAAGGTCTTCCTAGAAAAAATATTAAACTCCAAGTATTTGAGGCACAGTGAGTGGAACAGGGTGGTGTTAGCAATGTCTTTAACATCAGGACCTGAAGGTGAAATCTGAGCCATTTTCACTTAGGGAAAGCCTTAACTAAGTTTGACAACTGTGATGATAGGAGTTCTCAGGTAGCCAGACATACAAGGCTGCAATATATAACCTCAGGAGACCACTTCCAAAGTCATAAGTCCATGGCTTTCCATGACCACAGAAAGCTCAGAGTTCCCATTAATAAAATCATCTAGGAAAAAACCCCCAACATTTCTGCTTAACAGAGCTTTAAAATATTAATTTTAGTAGCAAGAATCAGTTTCTCCTTTAACACAGAGAGAAACTGAACATTCTTACAAAGGGATTCTTTTTTAATCTCTGGGAGGGCTCTTTTTTGCTTTATAGAGATTTGTCCTAATTTTCTGTTCCCCATACTTCATAGCTTGTTACCTGGTCCATTACTCCGGCATGTAACTCTATAAAGCTTGGGTTCTTGTGATATTGCATTTCAGCTCTGGCTTCTCCCAGCTGCTGCCTTGAAGTACCAGATAACATTCTTTGCCTTGCAAGGAGCCCATGGCCTGCTGTTCAACTTCTCATTGTCCTGTGGCTCTTCTGACTTCTTGCTGTGTGGCTCTATGCTAATCTTCCCCTTTGTCTCCTTTTTAAAGAGGGCAAACTTTAGGCTTTTCCAGGTGGCTAATCTTTCCATCCACAGAATTGTGCAGTATATTCAGGAAATAGTACCTTTTCTCCTTTAAGCATGTCAAGTTTGGGCTTTACATATTTAGGGATTTCACTGCGTTATGACATGTGTTTTAATGGGGCATATCATGTGGCCCTTGTGAGCAAGGACACTGCCTATGCTCTTTCTCAGACAAAAGCCTCTTTTCTTCCTGTGGCACCCTGCGGTTTACAATCCTGCTTTTTATCCAAAGGCATCTCCTGCTCTAAGAATCCAAAGCAGTCATGTCTCAATGGCTGACATTTGGGGAACGCCACCTCGCTCTCTAGGCAACATTATGGGCTCCCTAGAATTGGAGGGGCCAAACTTCACTGGACAAAGCATCTTTTGCCTTACTCACTGTGAGAAATAGAAATGGAACTGTCAATACCCCAAAGTTTCTGGAAATTGTTTATGGCTCGTCAGTATTGAGAATTTTCATGGCCTGTGCTGTATTAATAGGCTATTAATTTGGGAGAGGGAAAAACACCTCCTGTTTCACCTACTTAGAACAAAATTACCTCTGTGATTTTTAAGAACTATTTTGCAACACATTTAATGGGAAGGTTAGAGGACTGACTTTAACAGGTGATTATAGTGCTAACACATGCATACAAATGATAAAATCAGGAATAAATCTTCTGCTCCATTTTAAAGAGAAAAGAAGGAAAGTCACAATTGTAAGTGGAACCAAGGAAGAAACAGTTCATCATGCACAGAACATGTTGAAATGGAGCAAAGTTACTCACAGGTGTTTGCAGTGCCTTTGGGGATAGGGAGGTAAGAGCCTGGACTCCAAGGTCGGCCCTGATAATTCTTCTTGCATTTCCCACAGTCTGGACCTGTCGTGTTGTGCTCACATTCACAAGTCAGTTTGCTGTTGTCATATACACACACAGTGGCATGCAGGTTGCATTTGCACCTAGGCAGAAGAGAGACAAAGAGTTCTCTGTCAGTCAAGTTGGTCTTAAAATTCTAGCTACTAGGGGTCATGTGTAGCTCTCAAACAATGCAGCATTTTGGTGCTCTACACAGACAAGTGGTGAAACACATGGAGACCTTCAGGCTTAGTCCTAAGGATCTCTTCAACAAAGGCCTTTTGGAGAAGGGGTTGTTGAGATATAGTCATCTCCATGCTACATTCTGAGGAAGCCTAATACTAGTCTATTCTATGGGGGTCTGAAGTTCTCCTTGAAGCACTGTGCTCCTAAAGACTTTCTTCCAAAGCCATCCAAAACATTGTCTTCAGTGGATCGCTCATCTGTGATATCTACAGTCTGACAACTTTGCCAGTTTCTCTGGCTTTAAAGAAAGATGTCTTTTTCATATCATTGTGACAATTCTCATTTATTGGAAAAAACTTTACAACCATTAAAACAATTTGCTACTCAGTCTTTTTCTAAGGACTCAGCAGCTTATGATCAGGATTTCTTACTAGGAACTAAATAACCAAAGGAACTTTTGTGTCAAGTCTACAACCCCTCCCCTACCCTAGGGGAGGTAGACAGCAATCTTTATACTTTCCATTCCCGACATAGGGCAATCACAAGCTTCCTCAGAAACAGGCCAACTGATTCTAGCAAGAGTTGCTTAGAAGCCTAGAAAAAACAAAACAAACAAATGTGTATGTATGTGACAGTGATTTGAGGCCACTAACTGTGACATTAGCGCTGTGACTTATTAGAGGCAACAATGGAACACATGATTTCCCCAACCCATTCCTAGATTCAAAGTCTTTGGCTGAAATTGAGAAATCTAACTTGCTATTTGTCAAGGCAGTAGATAATAAAGTGCCTCACATCCTTTTCAGGTCACATTCTCTGGGAAGGTAAAACCTACAGTGACAAAATGACAATGAATAGGATTGTACCCACACAGAGCAGAATGACCATGAATAGAGATATATGCCCGCACAGAAAGGGCCTGGGATAAAATAACAAAATACGTCAGACTTCAGAATCTGAAATGTCACCTGCATGTAGGTGTGTTAAAATAAGAATCTTCTGTGAACTAGGTAAGAATAATCAAACCCAAGTTTCATAAAGACAAATACTCTGGTGGTGTTCTGTGTATTTTTTTTGGAGGAAGAGGTCATAAACCAGAAAAAAGTAACAGAATACATTTTCATAGGTTGGAAATGGAATTATTTAACCATTGTTATTTCTACGATATCTGCATGGTAATGGCTATTCTATTTTGATGCAAATGGACTCATATTTATGACAAGGAAGAAAATAAATGGGTGACCTAGAGATCCTTGGCTCTCTTCTAAAAAGGTGTAGTTCCTGAAGCAATGGCCATTCAGTCAAATATCTCTGGGAAACCCAGGCCTCAGCTTCCTAATGACTCTCCTATAAAAAAATAATACTTCTAGTTATTCTTCTCACCCTGTGTACTCATTATTTATGAAAAGATGTAATGGTCACATTAAAATAATAGAAATAAAACTTAAATATATAAATAGCATCTTTAGAGATTTGTGTTTTCACCATCTGCCTAAAAGGAAGGAGAAAAGTAATTCATTTAAACAGCATTTAATTGTGAACTAGGCCTTAGAACAATCTTCGATATGCTGGCAGTTACGCATGCTAGTGTATTTTATTAAAAGATCTTCTTCTTTCCTGACATTAGCACCTTTATTTATGGATGTGTTTATACATATGGAGGATGTTTGAAACCCGAGTGAGAGAAGCACCAGCTCCTACTGATTTAACATCCTATCTGGTGTTAAAAATTTCAAATGAGGAAATGAACAATGTGACCCCTAAAGAATATGCTTATTTTGTGTTTGAAGACTGAGAATGCAAACACTCCATGTGAACTGGATTATATATCTCACAACTTTCAAGATGTGCATACTCAGAGCTCTCCTTTGAGGTCCGAGCAATTTCCATTCTAAAGACATTCTATTAGCTGAGAAAGATATTCTTTGAATAACAAAAGAAAGTGAAAGGAGAATAGATGAATTGTTGCTACCATTTTTGCTTAGATTTCTGGCAGTAAAAGACTTAATTCTCACTTCTCTAAAAGCTTGCTTGCTATTGAAGGTTCAATTCAGTACATAACCCTTAACCAAAACTCATAGACATCTCTAGTATTACTTTTCTGGTTAATTGAGTTACTTCTGTGTGTTGGTTTGGTACTTATTACTTAAGGTTTTGTAGTTTTAAAAAATTATTAATTGAATAAATGATCCTTCTTTTCCTCTGGATAGGGTAGTGTCTGTCTTATACCTGGCCTTCTTCAGCTACTTCCTTGTCTTAATTCTGAGCTTCTGGTGCTGGAATAAAACACCATGACTGAACACAACTTGGGGAAAAAAGGGCTTATTTCATTTTACAGCTTATAGTCTGTTATCCAGGGAACCCAAGCAGGAATTTAAGCAGGGAAGAAACCTGGGTGTAAGAACTGAAGCAGAAGCTGTGGAGGGCCTCTGCCTACTGGGTTTGCTCCTCCTAACTTCTTCAGCTTGCTTTTTTATATACTCTAGTACCACAGGCTCAGGAGTGGCACCACTGACTGTGAGCTAGATCCTCCCATATCAATCATTACTCAAGAAAATGCCCCACAGACTTGCCCACCAGCCAATGTCATGGAGGCATTTTCTCAGTTTGGATTCCCTCTTTCCCGATAACTCTAGCTTGTTTCAAGTTGACAAACCAAACAAAACAAAAACCTAGCCAGGACACTCCTTCACTCTATTTGACTTTCATTTACTTGTATCTTTATTAACTCACTTCTTGCTCACTCCTTCCAAGGAGCTAGCTTCTCTGTTAGAATCATCCACATTTCCCTTGCTGGAAATCCAATGGCTATTCTCACTTGTCTTGATTTCTTCAAATGTGTTAACTGTGAACCACTTGTTTTACTTGCTGGCTGTCTCTACTGGATGCTAAGCTCACTTTTCAGGACTCTGCTGTCTCTGTACAGGCAGCTGCTTTGGGTTCTAACTTAACATTATCAGCCTTGGACATCTATGTCTAGATTTTTCCCTTCATTTTCTTCTGTGGGCCTAAATTTTCTTGAATTATAGACTTAAGATCAATTTACATCATTGTCCTTATCAACCCTCAAATGCAATAATTACCTTGAAAATATGAAAACTTTTCCGGAGATTTGGGTTCTCTATGTCCTATGGGGTGGTGATACCCAGAAGCCCCTCCTCCTATTATCAACAGGTAAAAATATGTGATGAATGTGTTGAGAAGCCCTGCACCTATACCCTCATCACAGGTCTCTCCCTCTGACCTCAGATGTATTTATAAAAATGCCTTGTCGACATAAGTTTGAAATTTTCAAACCAAACTTCTGAGCTTTCCTTTCTTGCTCACACCCCTTTCTGAGTATTTTGTCTCCAGGAAGTATTATCTTGGTCAACTTGGACCTCCTTCATCTCAGTTAAACAAGAATGGTTCCTCTCTTTCGTGTTCCATTTAACTAGTCATCACTCCATATTCCACCAAGTCCTGGGATTTATGCTCCTTCAGTATCTCTACATAAATAGTTTTAGCAGAGATTTTGTCCTTGATAATGATTGTCACTGTATGCTACTTGGACATTTACGAAAACTTCTAAACAGAAGTGAATGCTGCAGTTACACTTCTCTCTGCCCAACCCCGATAATAAGGAAGTTTCAATCACTTTCTTACTCAAATACCTTTAGGTCATTGCTGGCTTAGAATTATTGTAAGATTTTATTGTTATCAGAATGGAGTCTGAGCTCTATCTATGGTGTACCCTCAAATCTCTCTGCAATTTACCTCTTTTCTCTTTCCCAGCTTCACTGTTAAAACTCCTAACTCTATCGCTAGTTTTTGAACTTACATTCAGGTACTCTTACAAGTTATTTCTTCTTCCTTCAACATTTTATTCTCTATCCCATATCTTTTTCATCTGGATAATTCTTCCCTTCAGATGTGAACTTTAAAAGCTCAGTACCTGGATCTGGGTTGATATTCAAATACCATTTGTCAATCAACTAACTAAATGCCTTTTCCATTCTGTAGAATGCTGATCTTTGTGTCTATATGAAGCTCATGATCTCTCTGCAATAGATAAAGGTTGTATTTCAGTTACTTTTCTGTTGTTGCTCTCACTGAGAGGCTGAAGTCATCAGCATGTAGCAAGTTGCTTGGCACATTATAGATGATTAAACAAGTGGCTAGAAAACATGTAAACTCCCAAAAGGTAAGAACTTTATGTGGATGTCATACTGTGTATAGCATAGCAATGGATTAATAGTACAGTTAGTAGGCATTGGACCAGATCGAGCACTCTATGATATATGCTAAAAACTTTCTTCTAGTTTTCACAAAACTCACTCCCTATTTGGAAAAGAAAATTCTATCAAATTGGTGAGGTCTTATAAACTCAATTTAGTTTAATTTAAACTCTTGAGGATCTGCCAGATGACTGAAATTGAATCTAAAAGCTCCTCTGTGATGATCCCAAAAGATCTAGCAAAAGGACACAGCTCAAGGGAGAGGAAAACCAAAGCATGGTATATAGCATACTCAATGTGGAGTCTGTGTTTCTTAGCTTCAAGTCTTTATGCTGGGATGGCAAACTTGGCTTAGCTGGAGCTTGGTGGAGCCTTGCTTTGGCACTAGATAACACTTATACATCCCCAGAATAAAATCTGCTGACTCTGGGTGGATTTCCAGCTTTCCTCCCTATTCCTTGTGACAGTGATGTACAAAAGGCAAGTGTTGAAAGTGAGTGCTGTTGCATCATGGCTTTGCCCTATATTTGGAAACAGCTCCCTTTCCCTTTCCACAGTTCACACTATTCTCATCACTCCCTCTACAATCAGAAGCTGAAATCCTTTATTTAGAGCCCTTGCTAACCAGATAGACTTTTCCTCTAAAGGTAAATAAATAAATAAAAATGCATTTAAATGTTGAGAGATTGCTCTCAATTCTTGGTGTCATGACCTCTGGCCTTATGATGGATGGAGGGCAGATTTCTGACCATCCCACTTGTCTCTGACAGATTCAGTGTTCATTTTCATGGTCATCCAGCTCCCACGCTTACTGTCACAGGCAGGAGAGGAACTGTACAGGTGGAGATCTAAGTCTTTGGTAACAGCCACATATCTGATGTTCTGATA
Organism: Cricetulus griseus; assembly: GCF_003668045.3. NCBI lineage: Eukaryota > Metazoa > Chordata > Mammalia > Rodentia > Cricetidae > Cricetulus > Cricetulus griseus. The sequence continues at coordinate 47,303,952 of NW_023276806.1, read as the reverse complement.
TGTGCTAATTCCTGGTGTTGTTTACATACTGAGAGTGCATATAAAGATGCTGCAGATAGAACTAATTGACTTGCATGTACCTTGAAGATGTATTTGTGTGCAAGTGACAAATACCAGACACCATCAAATAAGAACTACTCTTTCAGACTTTTAAACAAAAATAACCTCTATTCTGTGCTCCAAACTTAATGAACACCGGTGTGTTCTCACTTTCAACCAGGTCTGTACTTCCTGTATTTTAGTGACCAGCTGTCATGAGTCAATTTAATCTTGCTTATAAAATCGCTCCAACGTTTAGTTCTATGCCACCTGCCAGCAGGTATGAAAAACCCATGCAGTCTGCCTGCTTTTTCTTTATAACTTAATATATCTATTCTGGGCCAGAATTTCCTGCCAGCCAGAGGTCTGTATAGTCTATTAGAAATGGTTCCAATAGGGACACTGGGACTAGGGGAAGCTTTCTATCTAAAAAGTAAAGCAGAAATTAGGGTCAGGTTTTGTCTTACAGGTCCTGGGTTTATCTGCTTTTTCTCCTGGAAGGATTCGTTATTAAGTAAAAGAACATTAAGCTTCACAGATATTACAGACACAGAGTAGGACCTTAGCAATGAAGCCACATGGTCATATGTTTTTGTATAATTTCCACTTGTAAGACATTATTTATGTGTAAATCACCTCTTACTTCATGAACTGAGTCTAACTCCTCTCTCCAATGGCTATACTAAGGTATATTACAGCAATAACCAGACCTGACCGGGACCAATCCTTTTTCATCATTTGCACTTTGGATTACCCTTGTTTATGTAAGTGGTTTTTAGAAAATGTGTCAGCACTGATATTGGAGCATTATAAATAACTTTCAAAATAGGTGAACATTTATATACAATGAATATATCTTGCTTTTCTGCCTCTGTAGCCCCTTATCTCTGTTCATATTGAATTCCAGGCTCTCATTTCAATATGTTATTTGAAATGGGGTTTGAAACAAAGGAACTTCCAGATTCCATGTTCTGGTGTAAGCATTTGAAAATGTGAATCTAAATGCTGACTTTGCCACTTACTTGCTATGAAGCCAGAGATGAATTGATAGAAAATCTTGATTATTAACTCTATGGGAGTTAAGATCACCATGAAAATAAGCCTTTGAGGTTGTTCAGTGATGGAGTTTCTAGAACAGATGATCCACCCTAACTGTGGACAGAAACATTCCAAGCATTGGACTGTTTATAAAAGAGGAATGGAGCTGAGTAACACCATTCTCCACTCTCTGCTTCCTGACTGTGTTTGTAATGTGACTAGTTGCCTCACACTTCTGCTGCCATGCCTTTCTCAACCAGGATGGATTGCACTTTCAAACTGTGACCCGAAATAAACACTCTTTCCTTAAGTTGCTTTCATTTGGTACTGTGCCACAGCAAGCAAGAAAATAACTAATATAGATGTCTAGCTTAACAAATTACATAATGACACAGAGTTAATGTGGACTGAATACTCCCAAGCACCTGGCATTGTACAAAGGCACAAACCTCATAATATTCCCAAGAGGTCAGCACCATTAACTACAGTTGATGCAACTGAATACTAAGAGGTCATAAAAATCCGAGACCAAGATGGTACAGTAATTCTGAGCATGGACAGCCTACCTCAAGTGCCATGTTCCTTCTTAATGCTAAGTGGCTTTTTGCTTCCTAAGTTTCATCTAGGCTCAGTTATTTCATCAGTAAATCACAGACAACAAATTGTGTGCTACACAGGACTCTTGTGGAGGCTGAACAAAATAATTCATGCCAGCTGTTACTATCTACTACAAAGCCATAATAAGTATCTTTTAAACATTAATATTTCTATAATTTCTGTGTCTATTACCAATTGGGCTATCGATTCATTCTGTAAGTATTATGACATGTATATAGCAACCTGAAAAGGCTTGCAGGTATTCAAAAAGAATGGTATAATCTATTGAGTAGGGAAAAGGAGACATAAATAGAACATAGACCATAAAATGGTAGTAATTGGTCTTTTAATTATGGTGGAATAGGGACTTAGGCTAATGGCACCATACTGTCTATATAGATGTTATAGATGATGAATTCACCTTCATCCATCAGAGGGATAAACTCTACTATTAAAGTAATGAGAAAGAATAAAAGCTACTAAGCTACTTGAGGGTAGCATATCAGTGAATGCACTTATTCCAATATACAGTATGTAAACTGCAAGTTGAAGTAGATTATTGCCAATAATGGACTTTTGGAAGTCAGCTGCATGTGGAAGGAGCAGCAAAAGAGACAGGAACAAAGGGTTTGTGTTTGGATTTATGCACAGTGGAACAAGGCACCAGGAATATAGGAATTGCCTCTTCAAGTCACAAGGGATGCTTTCCATTCAGTTCTAACTGTTCTTCTGCTACAAGTGTTTGGAGTCCTAACCAGGACCCTGGCTGTTGGGCAGTCTCTTCTGAGCTCTGCTCTTTAAAGAATAAGTTTTGCAAAATGATTCTCAAAGACTTGCTTTAGAAGCACAAGTAATGACAGCTGTAGTTTTCTTTGGGGATGTAAAACAAAGATCAAGATCTTGATCATTTCTTCACTGTTACCATTATCTTTTGATCCTTTAAAATTATATAAGGTTGGGGGGAGCAGGGGACAACACGGCACACCTTTAATCCCAGCACTTGGTAGGCAGAGACCGGCGAATCTCTGTGAGTTGGAGACCAGCCTGGTCTACAAGAGCTAGTTTTAGGACAGACTCCAAAGCTACACAGAGAAACCCTGTCTCAAAAAAAAAAAACATACTTATATTTGCTTGCCTGCAGAGTGACAGAACAAGGGCCAGAAAGTCTTTTCTACACTTACTAAGTAAGAGGACTTAGATACCTGGCATTTAAAAAACCTTTTACAAGTTTCATTTAAGACTTACTTGAGATCCTAAACTTGCTTATAGTGAATTATCTGATTACATGATTCACTAAGCTGCTGGTTATTTTAAGTGATATTAAAAATAGTCCTTTTGTTTTTCTATTTCTAAGCTAGCTACCAAGGGTAAAGTGCCATGACTATAAAATAAAAATAGCAGCTTATATATTTCAGATAATGCACTGTCTGAGATCAGTGCACAGAAATGATGGTGCCATGTGACCTGTTACTAAACCCATGAGCATCTAGCTAAATGTTATCTCAAAGAAAAGAGACAATACAAAATGAATCCTGCTGTCCAGGTTGCCACTCTTCTCTGTTTTGAAGACTATCAAGTAAAGAGCTTGTTGAATCAAAACTAAGACAACCCAAGGCCAAATTGTAATTAATAGATGACTTTTGATGCTTGCTCTATTCACAGAGGTGGTACCCAACATTGGATTTTCTAGTCTCAGAGACACAGATTTCAGTATTGAAGCATCTCTAGGCTTTGTAAGAGACATGACAGTGTAGGGCAAGGTGCTTGGATTCTGGAGAAAGGGGTATGAGCTCATGTTTTTGTTCTGCCATGAACCTGTTGGCTGCCAACATGGGACTACTTACAGCATGCAACACAGGTTTTCTATGAAGAGTATACTCAATAGGCTTACCAGTTAGAAGAAATTTTAATGCTTTTAGGATGGTTTTACACATACTTATATCTATTTTGTGGCTCATACTAATCAACTCCTACATCTCTATTTCTTTTCAAAGAATCACACAAGGTAATACTTTCTTTCACCTAAGTTTGGGCAGCTGTTGAATGTGTATACTTGTTCTCTTACAACAGGTCTTATCCAAGTGGTTATATGAGAGTTACATTATATGTAGCAGGCTAGGAAAATAGATCTGTGGAAAGAAGTCTGAAAAGCAAACCCTGTGTGAAAGAATAGCCCCCTCTTCATCAGCCTTATTCCATACTTTAGTTTTTACTAAAATTTTGAGAGGAAATTGAATTAGATTCTCATGGGTGGTATGGAAAATTGGGGGAAATAGGTTTCTTCTAATTCTCCCTGCTAAGAAATAAGATAATATCCACTGGAAAAGTGTGGACCTCACAGAACCTGTTTTTGTTCCCTGTATTTGGTGGCCTAGTTTTATTAACCACTAGAGAAGATGAAGTTTTAAAGGTAAAAACAAATAACTGAACAAAAGATAAGAACAAATAGAAGATAAAGACAAAGAGGGGAAACCCTGCAGCATTAAGAATCTGATCCTACTTTGTGACTAATGACCCAAGATGCAGTTACAGTAATACCTTCGTCCTGCTTCATGACCTAAACTGTGCCAAATTTAGAATTAAAGATTGTAAAGCAAAGAAACAAAAGCTCTTGTGAAAGAATTAACCACAACAATGAGCTATGAAATAGTCCAAGGGAATGGTCATTACCGAGAAAAAGCAACTAGCCTATGTCTACTGGGTTTATCAATACCACTGTAATCAGTCTGTACATAACTTCTCATGGTTAAACATTCAGAAGAGGGGTCAAAACTGGACACATGAGAATGCATCAATGTAAATGAAAATTTTAACTAATTTAACATGGATCAAAATCAGATTTTAGTCTCATGTGAAATATGACCAAGAAACCTGGGTTCAATTAGTAACACTGGCTGATGCTGTTTTGGTAAGTCTACCTGAGTGTTGCCTATAGGCTCATGTAGGACTTCTCTCTAGAATATGGATACTGGGAAGGGGTGCACTCTTTAGGAAGAGACCTTCAACAACATACTTTCCAAAGAAATAGAAGGACATTGGCTCCTTCCTTCCTTCCATTCTTTGTTATAGACAAGAGGTAAAAAGCCTGTTCCTATTTATGCTCATCCATATAAGCTACCTCATCATAGGTCCGATACAATAGAGTCGATTGATCTAGGACAGCAAAGTCTAAAACTGTGAATTAAAATAAAGCTGGGTAGCAGTGGCATGCACCTTTAATCCTAGCACTCAGGAGGCAGAAGAAGGAAGATCTCTGAGTTCGAGGCCAGCCTTGTCTACAGATTGAGTTCCAGGACAGTCAGGGCTACACAGAGAAACTCTGTCTTAAAATACACCGCCCTCCAAAGAAAATAAAAAGAAAGAAAGATTTTCTCTTTTAAAGTTAACTTTACCAAGAACTTTGTTATACTGATGAAAAGCTGGTTAAAAGAGCAGGCTTCATGAACTTTCTGGGAATAATTTCTCTGGGGTGTGAAGGATTTATTCCAAATTTGACAAAGGTTCTGCATTGACTGCTTCCCTGACCTCACCTCATGGAAATATCTTAACCATAATGCAGAAGCAAACTCTATGTAGGTCTCCCATTCCTTCTTTGTAACAAAAGGTTTTGTAAAATCCTCATTATCATGGTAAATTTACGTAGAATATTCCAACTTCTGGATCCAGAGGTCAGCAGAAAAGTCAGGTTTATCCAATTGGCCTGTTTCATCTCCCTCTGCAAAATGACTGGTTCAAGCATGAGAACATGACACAGTGGCTGTTGAAAGTGACCTGGGGGTCCTTGCTGATACCATTGGACAGTCTTTTTTCTGAAACTATTACATTTGTAAAAGGTAAACACGGCAGTTGTCAAAGGCATTGAGAAATCCTAGCAGAAAGTTAAGTTAGAGGGGAGAGCACAAGAGACGGGGTCACAGGCTGCAAACTTTTGTCTTTGAATGTTTGCTTTCCAGGCTGCCCAAATTATAGCTCTGTCCTGTATTCTTGCTTTTGTGAACCAAAATGTCATTTATATATTTTGTTTGAACTACTTTGAATTGTTTTTTCTAGCAACCAAATGATTCTGACAAACACAAGTAAGAAGACTTCATGTCATTTCTCCATGCTCCTACCAGCTCCAGGCAGATTCAGCTTGGTTGGTTACATCACCAAAAAGCACTGATGGTGGAGAGGGCAGGGATAGGAACCTGAGGAAAGATGTGCTGGTCAACCAGTTCATTCTGTAAATGACTTAGTGAATGGAGAAATGGTATCAGTAGGAGGCAGCCATTAGATGAGCTAGACAATTTCAAAGCCTCTTGTTCTCATGTAGGTAACACTTAGATTCCTTTTCTTTTGACTTCTTTTGTTTTATCATCTCTATTATTTTTCTTTGTGAAATGAAATGACTTTTTGGAGGTAAGGCTTGAAATGCTGTGCTTTAGAGTTGGGGAATCCCTATATTGGAGTTTACTCTTAATCTTAATTACTCCTAAAGAATTTATCCTTAGGTCAGTGGCTGGGCTTCTCTGAATTTAGCTCCTCACCAGCAAGACAAAGACAAAGATGAGCTGCTCATGTGGCTTATGGCTTTTGAATGAGATAAGGTGTCAAGCACCACCATAAGCAGGTGTCCAACTAATTTTAGTATCCATCTGATATCACCAGCAGTTGTTAAAAACTTTCACTAGACATTTATCATATATGAGATTTTGATTGTATGATGCTCACAAAAGAAAGGATTGTTTCAATACAGTTACTCTTCCAAGTCTCATTTTTGCTTTATGTTTATTAGAATGAGGAAAAAAATCCTTTAGTGCATATCTACCACCGTAATTTAGAGAAAAGGGATAAGAACTCTGTTGCAGGGCTAAAACTCTGTTTCCTGGACAGGGGATTCAGTATTATGGCTGGTGTGAAATACTCTTAAATGTTTATTGGAAGAATTATCTAAATCTTCTCCTTTACTGTGGAAATAAGAAACTATAGGACTAGAGAAATAAGTACCAGGAACTATCCAGCTTTGTTATTTTAGTAGATTTTGAATGCCCATTTATATGAACAGATTCCTGCTGGGTAGTGGTGGAGCACACCTTTAATCCCAGCACTCAGGAGGCAGAGGCAAGTGGATCTCTGTGAGTTCAAGACCAGCCTGGTTTACAAGAACTAGTTCCAGGACAGGCTTCAAAGAACAGATCCCTAACGATACTCTATATCATAACTTCAGCAGCTTTGTCAAAGACAGACAGGCAGCAATCACTGCTTCCATTTCATAGGCAAACAGGAAAACAACATTGGAATAGTCCCAAACCCCAAACTTCAGTCCTAAAGAGGCTGCATGTTTTGTAATACAAAGTCAGACTCTGTTTCCGATGGAAACACGAAGCTCAGATCCACCTCTCTATCCCTCCTCTTCTCTTCCATTAACTACATTAAAGTAAGACAACATTTTCTCCCTCTAAGCACATAAAATCTGAGTTTATTTTGATTCTGCTTTCAGTTGCCAAACATTTTTATTCTAAATTTAAAAGTTTATCAAAACGATTTAGTGGAAGAGGAGAGAGATAAGGTGATTTACTCATATCTGTATATGTAGTATATATACATATATCGCATGAAAAAAAAAGTGTTCTGCACAATCATGATTTTTCCTTCCAAAGTTCTTCTACCACATGAACTTTTGTTTCCTTATTTGCAAAACTGGGCAACAACAGTAGCTTTTTCATAAGCTTACAATGCAGAACAACCATTCTCTTTGAACCATTTACAAACAGGGTCTGCCATCCTTAGCATCCCTAGCATTAACTTTGTCTTCAATGTTCTTGTTAGTATTTTGGTTATGGGATGAACAGCTAATGAAGCACTAGAAAACATCAAGGCTTCCTAGATCTTGGAGTGCAGAGTTTTTTGTAACACCCACACTTTCAGAGGGACAGTTTCCTGATACAAGAGCTTAAGACCAATTTTCCAACAACACTAATATTTTGTTGCCCACAAACTGTAGGTCAGACATGATATTACAAGTTTAGGTGCTTGAGCCAAATCTAGGACCTTGTTAATCTCAGATCCCTGGAAATAAAAATAAGTCACTTGCAACTAAGGCAGAAGGTTCTGGAAGTCCAAAAGATCCACAGTCCTTAGAGGTCCCCTGACATTCCACAGAAAGGACCTGTGCTTTTCTTAATAAAAGCTGTATGATGGTGGCAATAATTGTCACAATGCAGGCCTGTGCCTTGAGGTTTACCTTCACTTGAGGGCCCTCTAGAAGAGCAGCCTACAACAAAAGCAAATGGAAATTGCTTCTCCTGCAGGACTGGAAATATCAAATGCAGAGCGTGGTGTAGCCTTTTAATCCACAGGGTAGCAAAGTAAAGGTCAATTACCTCACTTAGAGAAATGAAAGGCATGTAGTAAAAGTCAAATAGATACGGCTATTAGATAATGTATTTCAAGCATGAAAATGAGGATTTTTCTATTGCCGGGTTATATTTAATGCCCTGGTAAACACAAGAGCTTTATGACAAAGAGGGAGATGCGTGGTTGACAGGGAATCTGCCCCGACAGAGTGCCCTCTGCTAGATATATGGGTCAGTGTGGTCATCATTGATTGGTGTCAGGACCTTGCTGAGAAGCAGACAGACTGGCCCCACAGCCATCAGACAGAGCCTAAGGAGCAGGTGCTACTGTGGGGGGGGGGGGCACTAGGGGTTTGAAGCTATTAGGACACTCCCCACAGTCCTGTTGCTGTCTCTCTTTCTCTGAGTTATTTGACCTATGATCCTTGTTTTGGGGCTTCCTCCTATTCTGACACTCTTTCTGTGTCTCTGACACTGGCTGAGCCCCAGCTTTGCTCCCCGGTATGGTTGAACAAAGCTTAAAGGTCTTGTGCAACTCCCCCATGCCCTGCTGTGACTCTAGTTCAAGGTTGTTCCTCCACCCTTTCTACTCCAGAATTGAATTTTCCCTCCAAACAGTATTAATGTGTATCCTTCCTGGTTTCTGCAAATGTGGATAATCGTATTTGGATTATTAGGTTTTTCATTCTGATCACCCCTGTAGGAAGGACTTTTTCCCTTAAAGTGATCACCTGGCTAAATCTCTGGATATCTCCTTCCTGTTTTTTTTTTTTTCCCTCATCAGAAAACTTCCCCAGGGTCACAAGCAGTGTGGTGTGTTGGGCTTTGATGGAGATGTGCTTCTGCTCTTAACTTATGTTATTTTGCCTGGAGAAGCATCGTGAGTTTCTTGGCCACTACAACAGATGCCATGGAACTTCAGGCATGGCATTCCATTTCCTTCAGCTGCTCCTGCCCTTGTCTTCCATGTTATAAGTCTGCAAAACCATTCACCTTTTCTTTACTTTTTCAAAATAAGCATTGACATTCAATGAGGATATTCATTAAGATGTTATTTTAATATTAATTAGTGCTATAAAACTCACTTGGTGGCTCTGTCAGAAATACCAACGTATTTCTGGGTCATCTTTGTGGGATAGAATTGACTTTCTTTGTAGAAATGATTTTTTGGCGAGCTTCTCATCCATGTGATAATACACACAATGATTGCTTCTTCTCCAAATAGCCCTGCATATAGAGTAACCCAAAAGCAGATGAGGTCTTGGTTTGAGTTGATGAGCTTTCTGGAAGTCATGTAAACTGTGTGTGTGTGTGTGTGTGTGTGTGTGTGTGTGTTTTGCATATGTGAATTTCTGGAGAGTCCTAACATTCCCACCCATGTATGGGAAATAAACATTCCCTTTCTCCAAAGTGCTTGCTCATAGGAAATTAGGATAGTCTGTGACAAAGGAAGAGTGTGGTCTCTTTGCTTCTTTCTCTTGTTGGAGAAAATGTTTAGAAGAGATATTAGGCTATGTTTAGTGCCTACCAGCTGCCCTAGATTTTGGAACTATAAAGATGGTGTGATTGAGTAAGGAAAAAGAGTTGAGGAAACATTTTGCTGGGCGTTGGTGGTGCATGCCTTTAATCCCAGCACTCGGGAAGCAGAGGCAGGAGGAGCTCTGTGAGTTTGAGGCCAGCCTGGTCTCCAGAGCGAGTGCCAGGATAGGCTCCAAAGCTATACAGAAAAACCCTGTCTCGAACCCCCCCCCAAAAAGGAAAAATTTTATTGGATAGGGCAATTCTTTCACATGAGAATGTCTGGTCATACTCCACATAGGAGGGAGAATATCTTTTGTAGAAACACCATTTTCCCTAGACAATAATCTTGATGCTGGACATTAGATGTGATTTCCAGATATTATAGTGGTTTTATTATATCTCCATAGCTAAAGAATAAGGAATCCATTGTGTGTGGAGTGCTGGTGACTGCATGGAGCCCCCCAGGTGTTGATGGAGAAGCACCTCCATACTGACACTAGATAAATCCTTCTGGGAAATTCTCTTTACATAGTAATGCTCATCCCTTATTCTCTGTGTAGTTCTTCAATGTCCCTCATACTTTCTATCAAGTGTTCCTAAATTTAATCACTTATTTTTAGGGAAGTATGTGTTCATGATTGGGAGAACAAACTAGAAGTTTGATTAGCCCCCAGTAAGATAGCAGAATGAGCTGAGGGAACAGGTGTCACCTATCTCTAGCCCAGGCCCTTTCAGGATCCCCTGGCAGAGCTGCAGATTGAGTTCTACAATTCTATATGTTATTCTGATTGAGGATCTGCTAAACTTGAGTAAATGGGCAGAGGCTGTAATCATTTAAGGAGGGGCATTTCTCAGATAGTTTGGGATAGACAGACCTGTGATCATAATGACAGAGTAGTTAATATTCTTTATATGTTCTCAGGGTGGAATCTGCGGAATAGCAAGAGAGGATGGGAGGTGTTCAGGACAAAGAAAACTCAGAAATTATTTAGCATATTTCACTCTAGGTATTATACCTATAACCATAAAACAGTTCCCACGTAGGGACAGATGTAGTGGCACATGCCTTTACTTCTGGTATGTGGGAGGCAGAGGAAGGCAGACATCTGTAAGTTCAGACAGTCTGGTCTACATATTGAATTCTAGGTGATCCAGGGATACACAGAGAGACCCTGTCTAAAACAGTAAAGCCCCATGTTACTGAAAATAATAATAAAGACTTAAGAGAAAAAGGGAATTCAAGACAAATTTAAAATTCACTAGAAAGAACAAAAATAATACTGAACTCATGTGCATTGCAATAGGAAATCTTTGAAATAGAAATGTAGAAGACATGGGTGAAGTGTAAGGCAGCATGAAGTAACCCATGGCACATAGCTAGAAAAGTCTGTAGGGACAAAGAGAACAATAGAGAACATCTGGGGGAAAATTGACAAAAATATTCTAATTTTTATCAAGTTCAAGAAATACCAAATATGATAAGCTCCAAATATAAAGGAAATTGTGCCACAACTTCATAAACAAACTGCCCCAAATCTGTGATATTGTACTCTCTAAATGCAAGAGAAGAAAAGACACATTGCACTCAGGTATCTCCTTGGAAACATTATAACTGAGAAGGCAGCAGAGCAAAGAAAAATTAAGTAAGAAAAGAAAATAAACATTTCAACTTGGAGTTCTTAATAAATTATCTTTAAAAATAAGGCAAGATAAAAACATATTCAAAAACTCAAAATTTCATCACACACTAGGAAAGGTTTATGGATGTTCTCTAAGTTCTGAGGTAGAAGAAGGAGAGGAGCAGATGGAAAGAGAAATGGACACACATAAATGAAGACAACTGCAGTGTCAACCATACCGGCTAACATGTGTTGCAAAAACAAGAGAAATTATATGGTGGGTATCTTACTAGCCTAAACCTGAAGAGGTATGGCAGCACCAGAATTCAGACTAGGATGTGACAGGTTTTGTGACACACTTTAATGCAATCCCTAAATAGCAAAACAAAAAGAAAGCAGGTCAAGAACATAGACAGGAGTTCTAAAATTTTCATTAATCTAAGGAATGTAGAAAGGGATTGGAGAGCAAGAGTGGAACTAATAGAAGATGTTAGGTATAAATCTACTCATATTAATGGTCATACTAAATGCAAATGATTTGAATACTCTAGTTAAGACACATATCAAAAAGGAAGACTGATGTACATTGTCTGAAGAGTCAGATCATATTAACACTGAAAAGGAAGCTGAAAGAGGATGGTGAGTCAAACAGCAGATTTCATTTCAAAAAAGATAACTGGGGGAAAGTGGATAATTTAACAATGATATAGGATTTAACAGATCAAGGGAACAAAATAATTATCATCATTTATGCCATTAAAGATGGAGCTTTAACATATTCTTAAAGCTTTGGTTTCTTTTTATCTTTAGAAATTGACAATCATCCTAGAATTCTAACATCCACACAAATATATGAGGCCTAAAATGGTCAAAGCAATTCTACAAAAAGAGCAAAGATTGGAGACTAACACTCTGTCGTTCCATGACTCACAAAGCTGCATTAGTTAAAACAGTGTGATATTGGTGTAAAGATAGATGAGAGAACAGAAGTGTCCAGAAATAGACACATGCATATATATATATATATATATATATATATATATATGGACAACTGATTTTTTCACAAAAATGCAAAGCATTTCAGTAGATAAAGGGTACTTTTTTCCCCCAACACTAACTGGGTCTAGAACAGTTGGTAACATAAAAATGGACTTCTTTCTATGCCATTCGAAAATTAAACTAAAAGTTGATCATACAATTTAACATGAAAACCCAGAAGCATTAATTTACCAGAAGAAAGCATAGGAGAAAATCTAGATGACATTGAGTTAGGAAATATTTTTCAAATATAACATCAATAATGTAATCAATCCATAATGAACATATTGATAAATTAAAATAATCTTTTCTCCAAAAGAAGATCATGTTCCACATATGTGCCAATTCATCCAAACACACACACACACACACACACACACACACACACACACACACACACACACACACGGGAAAAGGGAGAAAAAGGACAATATTAACATTCAGAAATGATAAATTACAGTCTGAAAGAAAATATTTGTAAGACACACAGTTGACAAAGAGGGTGTAAAGAAGACAAAGAGTCTAAGTTACATAATATTTTTCTTCTTTGTATATGTCTTGTGCATGTATATGTATGAGTGCATACGCTTATAGAGGTTCATGTGTGTGTATGTGAATGTGGAGGCCTGAGGTTGACATCAGGAACTTTCTTCAGTTGCTTACCCTTTCAATCGAGGGGCATCTCTCAGTTGAATCCAGAGTTTGCCTAGCTGTCTCTATAACCAGGTTTTCCAGTGTGCTGGGATTACAGGCAAGTCTCCCATCCACTCAGAAATTAAGTGGGTTCTGGAGATTTCAACTCCAGTCTTCACACTTGCATTGCAACTGTTTTAGTCACTGAGCCATTCTCCTACCCCTAATTTACCTAAAATTAAAGGGAAAATCTGATTTAAAAAATGTTAAAGATTTTAAATAATACTTAACCAAGAAATTACATGGAAACTCGGTAAACAGAAGAGTCTCAATGCCATTGATCATTTTTTAAAGTGCTAATAAAAACCACAGTGTGGTACCAGCAAGATGGCTAAGTAGGAAAAGACACTGCCAAGCCTGATGAGTTGAGTTCAAACCCTGAGACTGACATAGTGGAATGAGAGAACTAACTTGGAAGTTATCCTCTAATGGTCACATTCATGCTATGGCATATACATGTATCATGTATGCCTATGCATGTAATCACATGACTAAACACAAAAGTAAAAATGTAATCTTCAAAACCACAGTGATATGCATTTAAACACATGCATTTGTGGAAGCATAATTTATTATAGTTAATTTAGTTGACAATTTTGGTTGGTCTCCAGAACTTGATGATAAGATCCTATTGCTGAAACTGAAGACACAATATGCCAGAGTCTTAGAACACAGACAAATCAAGCCTGAAACTTCATTCTGTCTTTCATAGTACTGGGAGATATAGAGGGAGCTACCAGATAAAAGCAATCATAAATCTTGCCCAATGTTACTGGCTTCATATTTTCCTATCTTTGAGCTTTAACAAGGACCAGCCTGCCAGGATTGGTACCACCGGTACAATAGTGTCATGAATGTTATAGGAGTAACCAATCACTTTCTGATTGTACCTAGGGCTTTCTCCACAAGATGGAGCTCATTCCTGGCACTGTTATTGGGCAAATGACATGTGGCTAAGTAGATCAAAGGCCCTAGGGGAGAATCTACTACCATTATTCTAGTAAGTGGACATAGTATCAAACCATCTCATAATGACTTATCACTATATGCATAGATTAGTTAATTAATCTTTCAACCTTTATTAGAGAAGCTAATTTTTGCAGCAGACAGTGATTAACATGGAGACCCATAACTGGTTAAGGTGTCGGAATAAGGGACTCTGGAATACTCAAGCTTAAAAGGGACATCTAAATCACACCTCCTCCTCCAAAGCTCAGGGATCAATGTAGAAGATGGGGGAGAAAGACTGTAAGAGCGAGAATAGAAGAATGACCACAAGGAAAGAGTGTTTTTCAGATACAGTAGAATAGTTGCACATAGGAATTCACAGCTGTTGTAACAACATACACAAGCTCAAGCCGCACAAAGTCCCAGAATGGAGGGATAAGTTGGTCACCAAGTCCCACTAAGGAGCTGATGGGAACTTCTAGATGCTGGAGAGGGAGAGATAGGGTTTTTGTTGTTGTTTGTTTGTTTGTTTTTTTTTAACAGAGTGAACCCTTGGTAGGTCAGTCATGATTCAGTGAATACCGCCACACTCAGAAGTAAGTGAGCAGCACAAATTTTACTCTGTATTAGGTTTGAAAGGATAAAATGGGAGGACATGAAACTGGAAGGAGTAGGGAGCAGGAGGAAGATCTGGGAGGAGATAAAGGGAGGAGTGGGAATGTGATCAAAATATACTGTATGAAATTCTCAGATTCAATGACAATTTTTTTAAAAAAAGAAACAAAAAGTTAAACAGCTGATATAAAACTGTAGAAATTTCAAAGAAAACTGGAGAGCTGATCAGAAGTATAAAGATACCCAAGTGATAATTTCACTGAAGTGTACATAGATCTAAAACCTCACATTGTAGAGTGCAAACATGCGGTTTTCTTCCTGTCAATTGCATCTCAATAAACTGTTTATGCTTGTTACAGACTGCCTGGAACTGAATCCTGACAAGACTGTAGAGCAGCTGTTTGACTGTGGGCAATTTGCTTAACCTTTGGATCACAATTTTCTCATTCATTGGGCTGAAATGATAATCATACAAGTCTCATGAACAGTGGGGAACAAAACAGATACAGAAGAATATCACTCTATTGATCTAAACACTCAATGAATTTCACCATTACACAGTCAGTTCTGTATCCTTCCAGGATGGATAGGAGAACCTGTTTAGACAGCCAATTATTAGATATTAACATGCATGTTCAATACAGATACAGCAAATTTTACTCTATGCCAAGAAATCACCAGTCTACATGTTTCATTTGTACCTCTCTTTATTTATTATTGCTACTTTTACTTTGGTGTGTGTGTGTGTGTGTGTGTGTGTGTGTGTGTGTGTGTGTGTTTCTCTGGAGGCCAGAAGAGGGCTTTTGATGCCTGGAGTTTGAGTTTACAGGCAGTTGTGAGTCACTTGACAACTTGACATGAGTGCTAGGAACTGACTCTGGTCTTTTGCCAGAGCATCAAGCACTTTGAAATAGTGAGCCACTTCTCGTGCTCTCCACTTCCATTTCTTAAGGCTCTTTAAATAAAATCAATGTGAGGCAGCTAAGATGGATGCTTCCTGCTTGGGACAGGAACCAGTCTAGAATATCCAAGTCTCCATTCAGTGTGCAGCTCCTTTGCTCATTATGTCTGCATGACAGGGCTGATCTATCATAGGGGCTTGATGTTATTAAAATTTATTAAGCACCTATAGTGTGCTAGACATGGAGAAAACAGATAAAAAGCATGATTTCTGCTTTGCAGTCCTTTGTAAAAGAAGACTAATGAATATATATGTATTCAATAGATCAAGAGAACAACATACATTTTAAGAAATTGATAAATATTTAATCGAGATTTTGTACAGTAACTGACAGAGAAACAGACTTCTTGGAATACTAAATGTGGATTCTAAATGACTGAAAATTGTAGGTTCACAATTTTCATGGCCAAATGAAGTGAAGGGTCTTGAAATTGGTACTTCACTCTTACGCTATATTAGTTCTTGGAATACAGGTTTAAAAATCAGAAAGTGTTCATAAGAGACGATGGGTTAACTTTTTATCATTTCAAGCTCTATATAAAGTGTGGAAGGGTTTCATTTTTATCCTAGTAGCTTTTGTATCAATATTTTAGGAAGGATTTGAAGTATGAATTTATCCTTTTATTTTAAGTGTTTTTATATCTAACATTTCTCTCTGACATACACACATACCCACACACAGGGTGGGAGAGGAGGAGGAGAGACAGACATACAGACAGAGAGACATACAGACACACACACACACACACACACACAGAGAGAGAGAGAGAGAGAGAGAGAGAGAGAGAGAGACAGAGACAGAGACAGAGACAGACAGAGACAGAGAGAGAGAATGCATTTTTTACAAAGAGAAGCTGTGTCTACAGACCTATGACCCTCTCATGTTAATGTTTGATCCTTTGAAACTACACACTTGACTCTATACCCCTTTGTTCTTAAGTTAATTTTAGCTCTGAATTTCCATGTCTCGGTAGAGAACATGTCACAGCAAACTTTGCAATAGAGTTTTGGGTCTATGTTTAATTAAAAGTGCCCTTACATCTGTTAGGATGCCATCCTGAAAACTGTCTTCTGAGATATGAGTGATGACCTGCAACTACAAGTCCATTTCTGTAGGTAGTGTTCCATAGCAACAGCTGCCAGCTGGTACCCTGCACATTCCTCCCTGCTGTGCCTCTAAAAGGGACTGATTTGTCCTGTGGGAGGTCTAAAATACTGGGGATTAAATTGCCATCTGAGTGGACATGGTTTCAATACCATTCAAAAATATTACTTAACTCCCTACTACATTTCTATCCCCCCCACCACAATAATAGAATTGTCCAGGTGAGTTACAAAAGATCTAGTGTCAACTGCTTTTGTTGCACAAATCTGACAAGGATAGTAGAATTTTTATCTGTCATCAGCTTACTGGAGAGAAAAACTAGAAGGTACTTTGACAGAGTGGGGAACACAATACATTTGTGAACTGAAAGAAAATTGAATTTCTGTTGAAATGTTTATGGCTGCTGGAGAAACAAGTGAGAAATTGGTTAATTTCTTAGAAAGATGCAAAATAAAATAATATTTGAACATAATGGTTATATGCTAAAAAACAACCTACCTTCCCCCAAACAAAAAAAAACTGAATGTAGTTTTAGATCTTTAAAATAGATTTTAAATTCTTATGAATTCAGATCCTGAGGGATTATGTTAAGTAGTTGCTACAAACTATATCCCATGCCAAGTGACATATACAAAAATATGCAAAAATATGATGGTTCATTGAAGATTCTGTCTATCCTGTATTATGGCTAAATTTGAATTTGTATGTTTAAGGCATCATTATAGCACACATGGTAATTGACTGTAAAAGATGCATATGAAAAAATTATGCTGGTTTACCTATATGCAAATGAACACACATATTCTATGTTCATTTTTAAATTATCCTTTTTAATAATTTTTAAATTATCCTTTAACTTCTTGAAAATTCCAGAATCCAGCTGTTTCTTAAGGGGCCCTATGCAAAAAAATATAATTATTGTATACTATCAATACTCGATTCTATGATTAGTAATTCTTTGACTATATTTCATTACGAGGAACCATTAATTTTCTTTGTTGTTGTGGGAAGCATAGTTTTTACTTCAAGATAGCATTATAGAATCATAGAGTAATAAAGACAAGATCCTGGGATTGGCTTAGACCATTCTAAATAATTTTATAGAGTAAATCCAGACAGTACACAGAGTCTCAGTGGTCTTTCATGTCAGCACTTTGTAGTAGAAATGTAATTCATGCCCCAGATCCAACCCACACCATGTAGATGAGCTTAAATGTTCTACCTATCTCCATTAAAAATCAGTAGGTAAAATCAATTTTAACAATGCATTAATCTAATATATCTAAAACAAATGCCATTTCAATATTTGTTCTAATACTTCCTAATGAACATGTATAGCTATACATGGCATAAAGGTAGTTCAAATCCCATTGAAGCCATAGATGCTATATTTGGAAAACTACCTTTCTAAAGATGGCTTACCACTCCAAGCCACTTTGTTCTTTAAAGGCAAATTAATGGTACCTGACAAATTCAATAAGCATTCTAAACAACAGAATGTTTAGAATGTACTACACATTGCCTTGTGTGGTATAGTGACTCAATCAATGTTTGGAGGAAGAAGGGATGCTGGTGGTTCTTGGGAAGGCAGCAAGGGTAAGTTTTACCCAGCTTTGTAAGCTCACTTGGGAGTTGATCTACACCCTGCTGGAGACATTGCAAATGGGTGACTTCCCTTACAAAAGAATAGCTGAAACTTAGAAAGTCAATGAAATGTAGTCTCAACATACTAACTGTTAGGGTCCATGAGAAGTCCCACAAAAGAACATCATTTAACTATGCAATCAACAAGAGCATTTATTTACTCTACCAGCACATGCAGGGTCATTCACCTGTACAAAATGGCGATGACCATGTGTGGAGCATGAAAGCTCCTCTTAAGCATAGTCAAGGGGAGTTTCGGGGACAGTTAGGTTATCCTATCTATGATTGGCTAAGCAAGCAGAAGTCACATTAATACATTTCTGATTGGCTAGAGCTAACTTGGGTTGGCTAGGGCTAACTTGGGTTGGCAAGGGCTACAATTCTTCCACCTCTGGGCATGTTTGCACAATTCCCAGGGTCTGTCCCTATTTGGTCATTGCCTTGAGATATTGCAAGGGGCTGCTTCAGGCTTAGTTTGTGTAGTCACCCTCATTCCTGCTGTCAGGGGAATTGCTGATTGTTTTCTGTTCCTGGCTTCCTTAGAAACTGCTTGTATAGTTTCAGGAAGCTGGAACTGAAGCCCTGTTTTTTTAACTGAGTTTTAGGCACCTTTCATGGTGCTTGCTTGAATCTCTCATTATCTTACTTTTTCAACACATTTGAGTGAAATATTTCAAGTGAGAGAAAGACTTTGTCATTGAAGGTTTTCACTGAAATGCTGCCTTTGAAGGAAGTAGGAAATGACCAGAAATCTAATTAGTGAATAGATGAAGTAAATGCAGCAAATGAAAATTCAGAATACAAAACACTAAGGGTGCTATAATAACATTCTTGTAACATATGTATTAATGTGGTGAAGGTGTGGAAGGTAATTTGCAAAAAAATATAGAATTATGGGAGTAAAGTGAGTTAAATTATGCTTTAATGTTGTTACATCATATTTTAAATAGAAAAAGTGGAAGCAGTTTGTTCCAGAAACATGAATAGATTCTTCTTGTTCAGTAAATAAAATGTTTGTTTATGATATATTGTTTGTTATTTTCTTCATTGGACACAGCCCTGAGGCAAAAACAAGGAAAGGTCTATACGTTTCTTTCCCCAAAATATTGCTAACAACACAAAATACTGAAGAGCAAAAGTGTGAGTAATTGTTGTTGTATCTTACTTAATAATAAAAGGGATGTGATTGTCCTAGGAAATATGTATGTGCAACTGTACACAATGATTGAATGCCATGTGGAATTGGGCTCAGTTAAGAGGCAAGAGAGAAAATGATGATCACTATGGAAAGGTACCTCATGGTGGAGACTAGCTGTCAGCTTTGAAGGACAGGCAACTTTGTATAAATGGCAAGAGAGGGTCTATATTCCAGAAAGTGGAAGAGTGAAGGAAAGTGTGGGGTGAATGGAATTAATCATGAAAGAGACTGGGATCATTAGCAAATTTCCTTTTTGGAGGGAAAAAGTAGTGGGATGATTATTCATTGTGCTTAATTACCATTTATTAAGTGCTAATGGCCGTTGAGTAAAGAGATGAAATACAGTGTGGTGGTGCAAGGAGTTTCAGTGGCAATTCAAATCTCCCATGTCCTGAATGAGTACTGGAGTGGACTGGATGCTGGTCCTTCCCACAGTCAGCCTCTCACAGCTCTCTCACCCTAACACTAAAGCAAAACTCTATCCTTTTCCCACACCGAGGTGCAATTCTGTGTGTCTGTACTTGCAGTGGGAGCTTTCCTTTCCTTCAGAAAATAACACAGATAGTAAACCTTCCTTATACACCATTTTGTTGACATTAAAATTCATGAAATGTCATTGTGAAAAGTTTTGTTATATTAATTTGTATTTACAATGTAAGTAGAAAGTGTTACTCTAATTGTTGGGACAATTCTAAAGAAGCAGCAGTGTAGAATTCTTACCATGGATGTTATTTATGCCCCTCTAGGAAAACCAAACTTTTGTGTGACAAGAGAAAGCATCAGAGAATCTCAGTGACAGAACAGAGAGAGTAGAAGACTCTCTAAGAGCAGACCCTGTCCCAGAAAGTTCTGAGTTCATCCTCAGGAATCCAGTCCAAATCAAAATAGATGGCTTTTTTAAAGGTACAAAACAAATCTAAAAGGCCTCAAAATTTCATCTGCCCTTATTCTATTTTTGTTCAAAATGAAAATAGCATCATTTGCCTTGTAGTTTACAGTTTACAGGGTGCTTTAATATAATCCCCATGTTTAAGCTACACAACAACTCTGAGATTTTTAAATATATATTTTTGTTAATTCTTTGAGAATTTCAAACTGTGCATTTTGATTATTTTATAAATGATGTAAGGCTCTCAGATGGATGTGCTCATATATTTCCCCCTAAGTAGTAGAGAAGGTGATTCAGGTCTCTAGGCTCAAATCTCTTGCTAGTTTACCATCTGTTGCTGGAAAACACACCATGATGTCACTTGGAAAGGGTTTGTTCCAGACTATGCATCCTGATCGCCATCCATCATAGAGGGAAGTCAGCACAGAGGCTCGAGCAGGAGCAGAGGCAAGACCTTGGAAGAGAACCACTTGCTAGCTTCCCAGGTGGTTCCGCATGGCTCAGCCTGCTCCCTTATACATCCTCGGATCACCTGCCCAGGGGCAGCAGTGCCCATAGTGGTTGGGTTTCCCCATGTCAATTACTAATCAAGAAAATGTTCCACTTATTTGCCTACAGGCCAAACTGACAACAGCATTTTCCCAGTTTGGGGTTCCTCTTCCCAGATGCCTCCAACTTGTCTTGAGTTGACAAATAAATAAATAAACATAAAAAATAAAAAAAAAACTCAACCAACCAACCAAACAGCAACAACAAAAACTTAACCAAAACAGTTCCTGCTCGTTCCACTGCAAGTGCTCAAAGATAACTAACATTCGTGCAGACTTCTTTTTCTATTTAGATCCAGCAGTGATGTAATGGCGGCCAATGAGGAGTAACTGGTAAGCATCCAGTCTTCTTGCCATGAAGCCACTAAGACAATTCCACAGTCAGCCAGGGTTTCAAGCAACAGTGTGTGACCCCCACAACTGTATGTTTGGTCAACCTCAGTTCAGGCATGGGGTGTGGGTATTCCAAAGGGAACATGGATCTCTTCTCTAAAATTCTCCAGATTTGCCTGTGGACTTTCCACCATTCCAGTTATTCCTTTGGTAAGATATTAGCTGCTGCTGCTTCTTCTTTTTTTTTTTTTTTTTTTTTTTTTGTAATGGCAATCACATTAATGATGTGAAAATATCATGGCACATGGAGTTGGTAAAACAGGAGAGAACAAGAGAGAAAGGGACAGAAAGGAACAAAGAGACAGGGGAAAGGGGCGGGGTTAATGGAGTGAAGAGTACTCTGAGGGAAATGGAGAGAAGTCACTCTGTAAGTTCAGTGAGTGGGCTTTGTGGGCTATCCAAGGAATCTGTGGCGATCATGCAAGAGTCCTGAGTGACTGAGGGGTGGAGGTGAGATGAAATTTCATCTTCCTGAAACTGTGCTTAGGGCCCTCCCTTTCTCTGTCCATGTCGCTTTCATAGTCAAACCAGCCTGATCTTGTCAAATGCTCTATAAATCCACCAGTAACACTTTAAGATTCTACAAGATAGCTTTCACAGAAGGTGATGCTAACCTGATACGGCTCCACAATTATTAAAATAGCAAACAATCTTTCATGGGATCATTATAGCCAGATGGAGCCTGTTTTATTCCTCCCATATAAACATTGTTTCCTGAGTGTAAAAAAATATCAGCTTTCAATAAAGTAAGGAGATATTGGTAGGGACTAAAATATTTGGTTTTTCATACCCATTTCCCAGACCTTTCCCCTTTGCCTTCCTGAAGCTGTGTACTCTTATAAGGCAGCATAAGAATTTAATTATCTTTAAAAATTATGTAATGAATAAAAGAGCTAAAGAAGTGAACTAGAACCTCTGCTAAAAATAGACAAATGCACAATGTATATTAATTGCTCACAAAGCTAATGTTCTTAGGTCTTTTTGGAAATATGGCAAGAAAAACTAACATTTGCTGGTGACAAGATCTTGAAAGAAATGTCTAAAATTACCTGAGCAAA
Source organism: Cricetulus griseus (assembly GCF_003668045.3). Classification (NCBI taxonomy): domain Eukaryota; kingdom Metazoa; phylum Chordata; class Mammalia; order Rodentia; family Cricetidae; genus Cricetulus; species Cricetulus griseus. The sequence continues at coordinate 47,281,713 of NW_023276806.1, read as the reverse complement.
AACTTATGTTTATTGATCCTTAGATCCTAAACAAATTAGCACGGGATTTTATATATAGCACATGCACAATAAATGTTATCTAGCCTATACTGATGATCTGTGTAGATTAGGAATTCAAATTAAGATTCAGGAACATTATTTTTTGCAGATACTTTAAAAATTAAAATATTTATGCATTGCTTATGAATGAGATATTAGTCTATTATCATATCAATTAAATTACTCGGTTTCTCTGCCCCAAATCTTCCAGTAGATTCTCAATCCCTCAAAGCAGTCTGTAAAATGATATGACAGACTTTGAAGATCCCCTATGGAAGGCCTCACCCTCCCTGGGGGGCAGAAAGGGGATGGGATAAGGGTTAGTGGGGAGCAGCGGAGGAGGGGAGGGAGAGAAAACTGGGATTGATGTGTAAAACAAACTTGTTTCTAATTTAAAGGAAAAAAAAAGAAAATCTTTCTCAAAAAAAAAAAGATATAAGTA